>NW_026607625.1:0-133236 GCF_029499605.1 Hyla sarda
ATCTGGCTCGCTCGCTCTCACATCTAGCTGGCTCGGCTTGCTCTCTTGTCTGGCTCGCTCTCTTATCTGGCTCGCTCTTATATCTGCCTTGCTAGCTCGCTCTCATATCTGGCTCGCTCGCTTGCTCTCTTGTCTGTCTCGCTCTCTTTTATGGCTCGCTCGCATATCTGGCTAGCTTGCTCTTACATCTGGCTCGCTCACTTGCTCTCTTGTCTGGGTCATTCTCTTATCTGGCTCGCTCGCTCGCATATCTGGCTCACTCGCTCTTCATATCTGGCTTGCTCGCTTGCTCTCATATCTGGCTCGCTCGCTTACTGTCATATCTGGCTCGCTGCTTGCTCTCTTGTCTGGCTCACTCTCTTATCTGGCTCGCTCGCATATCTGGCTCGCTCGCTCTCAAATCGGGCTCGCTCGCTTGCTCTCATATCTGGCTTGCTCGCTTGCTCTCATATCTGGCTCGCTCGCTTGCTCTCATATCTGGCTCGCTCGCTTTTTCTCATATCTGGCTCGCTCGCTTGCTCTCTTGTCTGGCTTGCTCTCTTATCTGGCTTGCTCGCATATCTGGCTCGCTCTCACATCTGGCTGGCTCGCTTGCTCTCATTTCTGGCTGGCTCGCTTGCTCTCATATCTGGCTCGCTCGCTTGCTCTCGTCTGTCTCGCTCTCTTTTATGGCTCGCTCGCATATCTGGCTTGCTCGCTCTCAAATCTGGCTCGCTCGCTTGCTCTCATATCTTGCTTGCTCGCTTGCTCTCATATCGGCTCGCTCGCTCGCTCTCATATCTGGCTCGCTCGCTTGCTCTCTTGTCTGGCTCGCTCTCTTATCTGCTCGCTCGCATATCTGGCTCGCTCGCTCTCACATCTAGCTGGCTCGCTTGCTCTCATATCTGGCTCGCTTGCTCTCTTGTCTGGCTCGCTCTCTTATCTGGCTCGCTCTTATATCTGCCTTGCTAGCTCGCTCTCATATCTGGCTCGCTCGCTTGCTCTCTTGTCTGTCTCGCTCTCTTTTATGGCTCGCTCGCATATCTGGCTAGCTTGCTCTCACATCTGGCTCGCTCGCTTGCTCTCTTGTCTGGGTCATTCTCTTATCTGGCTCGCTCGCTCGCATATCTGGCTCGCTCGCTCTCATATCTGGCTTGCTCGCTTGCTCTCATATCTGGCTCGCTCGCTTACTGTCATATCTGGCTCGCTTGCTTGCTCTCTTGTCTGGCTCACTCTCTTATCTGGCTCGCTCGCATATCTGGCTCGCTCGCTCTCAAATCGGGCTCGATCGCTTGCTCTCATATCTGGCTTGCTCGCTTGCTCTCATATCTGGCTCGCTCGCTTGCTCTCATATCTGGCTCGCTCGCTTTTTCTCATATCTGGATCGCTCGCTTGCTCTCTTGTCTGGCTCGCTCTCTTATCTGGCTCGCCTCGCATATCTGGCTCGCTCGCTCTCAAATCTGGCTCGCTCGCTTGCTCTCATATTTGGCTAGCTCGCTTTCTCTCTTGTCTTGCTCGCTCTCATATCTGGCTCGCTCGCTCTCATATCTGGCTGGTTCGCTTGCTCTCATATCTGGCTCGCTCGCTTGCTCTCTTGTCTGGCTTGCTCTCTTATCTGTCTCGCTCTCACATCTGGCTCGCTCGCTTGCTCTCATATCTGGCTCGCTCGCTTGCTCTTTTGTCTGTCTCGCTCTCTTATCTGCTTGCTCGCTAGCATATCTGGCTCGCACGCTTGCTCTCTTATCTGGCTCGATCGCTCTCAAATCTGGCTCGCTCGCTTGCTCTCATATCTGGCTAGCTCGCTTGCTCTCATATCTGGCTTTCTCGCTTGCTCTCTTGTCTAGTTCGCGCTCTTATCTGCTCTCTCTCATATCTGGCTTGCTCGCTTGCTCTCATATCTGGCTCGCTCGCTTGCTCTCTTGTCTGGCTCGCTCTCTATCTGGCTCGATCGCTCTCATATCTGGCTCGCTCGCTTGCTCTCATGTCTGGCTCTCTCGCTCTCATATCTGGCTTTCTCGCTTGCTCTCTTGTCTGGCTCGCTCTCTTATCTGGCTTGCTCGCATATCTGGCTCGCTCGCTCTCACATCTGCCTAGCTCGCTTGCTCTCATTTCTGGCTGGCTCGCTTGCTCTCATATCTGGCTCGCTCGCTTGCTCTCTTGTCTGTCTCGCTCTTTTATGGCTCGCTTGCATATCTGGCTCACTCGCTCTCAAATCTGGCTCGCTCGCTTGCTCTCATATCTGGCTTGCTCGCTTGCTCTCATATCCGGCTCGCTCGCTTGCTCTCATATCTGGCTCGCTCGCTTGCTCTCTTGTATGGCTCGCTCTCTTATCTGGCTCGCTCGCATATCTGGCTCGCTCGCTCTCAAATCTGGCTCGCTCGCTTGCTCTCATATCTGGCTAGCTCGCTTGCTCTCTTGTCTTGCTCGCTCTCTTATCTGGCTCGCTTGCTCTCATATCTGTCTGGCTCGTTTGCTCTCATATCTGGCTCGCTCGCTTGCTCTCTTGTCTGGCTCGCTCTCTTATCTGGCTAGCTCGCTAGCATATCTGGCTCGCAGGCTTGCTCTCTTGTCTGGCTTGCTCTCTTATCTGGCTTGCTCGCTCTCATATCTGGCTTTCTCGCTTGCTCTCTTGTCTGGCTTGCTCTCTTATCTGGCTTGCTCGCATATCTGGCTCGCTCGCTCTCACATCTGGCTGGCTCGCTTGCTCTCATTTCTGGCTGGCTCGCTTGCTCTCATATCTGGCTCGCTCGCTTGCTCTCGTCTGTCTCGCTCTCTTTTATGGCTCGCTCGCATATCTGGCTTGCTCGCTCTCAAATCTGGCTCGCTCGCTTGCTCTCATATCTTGCTTGCTCGCTTGCTCTCATATCCGGCTCGCTCGCTCTCATATCTGGCTCGCTCGCTTGCTCTCTTGTCTGGCTCGCTCTCTTATCTGGCTCGCTCGCATATCTGGCTCGCTCGCTCTCACATCTAGCTGGCTCGCTTGCTCTCTTGTCTGGCTCGCTCTCTTATCTGGCTCGCTCTTATATCTGCCTTGCTAGCTCGCTCTCATATCTGGCTCGCTCGCTTGCTCTCTTGTCTGTCTCGCTCTCTTTTATGGCTCGCTCGCATATCTGGCTAGCTTGCTCTCACATCTGGCTCGCTCACTTGCTCTCTTGTCTGGGTCATTCTCTTATCTGGCTCGCTCGCTCGCATATCTGGCTCACTCGCTCTCATATCTGGCTTGCTCTCATATCTGGCTCGCTCGCTTACTGTCATATCTGGCTCGCTTGCTTGCTCTCTTGTCTGGCTCACCCTCTTATCTGGCTCGCTCGCATATCTGGCTCGCTCGCTCTCAAATCGGGCTCGCTCGCTTGCTCTCATATCTGGCTTGCTCGCTTGCTCTCATATCTGGCTCGCTCGCTTGCTCTCATATCTGGCTCGCTCGCTTTTTCTCATATCTGGCTCGCTCGCTTGCTCTCTTGTCTGGCTCGCTCTCTTATCTGGCTCGCTCGCATATCTGGCTCGCTCGCTCTCAAATCTGGCTCGCTCGCTTGCTCTCATATTTGGTTAGCTCGCTTTCTCTCTTGTCTTGCTCGCTCTCATATCTGGCTCGCTCGCTCTCATATCTGGCTGGTTCGCTTGCTCTCATATCTGGATCGCTCGCTTGCTCTCTTGTCTGGCTTGCTCTCTTATCTGTCTCGCTCTCACATCTGGCTCGCTCGCTTGCTCTCATATCTGGCTCGCTCGCTTGCTCTTTTGTCTGGCTCGCTCTCTTATCTGGCTTGCTCGCTAGCATATCTGGCTCGCACGCTTGCTCTCTTATCTGGCTCGATCGCTCTCATATCTGGCTCGCTTGCTTGCTCTCATGTCTGGCTCGCTCTCATATCTGGCTTTCTCGCTTGCTCTCTTGTCTGGCTCGCTCTCTTGCTCTCATTTCTGGCTGGCTCGCTTGCTCTCATATCTGGCTCGCTCGCTTGCTCTCTTGTCTGTCTCGCTCTTTTATGGCTCGCTTGCATATCTGGATCACTCGCTCTCAAATCTGGCTCGCTCGCTTGCTCTCATATCTGGCTTGCTCGCTTGCTCTCATATCCGGCTCGCTCGCTTGCTCTCATATCTGGCTCGCTCGCTTGCTCTCTTGTATGGCTCGCTCTCTTATCTGGCTCGCTCGCATATCTGGCTCGCTCGCTCTCAAATCTGGCTCGCTCGCTTGCTCTCATATCTGGCTAGCTCGCTTGCTCTCTTGTCTTGCTCGCTCTCTTATCTGGCTCGCTTGCTCTCACATCTGTCTGGCTCGCTTGCTCTCATATCTGGCTCGCTCGCTTGCTCTCTTGTCAGGCTCGCTCTCTTATCTGGCTAGCTCGCTAGCATATCTGGCTCGCAGGCTTGCTCTCTTGTCTGGCTTGCTCTCATATCTGGCTTGCTCGCTCTCATATCTGGCTTTCTCGCTTGCTCTCTTGTCTGGCTTGCTCTCTTATCTGGCTTGCTCGCATATCTGGCTTGCTCGCTCTCACATCTGGCTGGCTCGCTTGCTTTCATTTCTGGCTGGCTCGCTTGCTCTCATATCTGGCTCGCTCGCTTGCTCTCGTCTGTCTCGCTCTCTTTTATGGCTCGCTCGCATATCTGGCTTGCTCGCTCTCAAATCTGGCTCGCTCGCTTGCTCTCATATCTTGCTTGCTCGCTTGCTCTCATATCCGGCTCGCTCGCTCTCATATCTGGCTCGCTCGCTTGCTCTCTTGTCTGGCTCGCTCTCTTATCTGGCTCGCTCGCATATCTGGCTCGCTCGCTCTCACATCTAGCTGGCTCGCTTGCTCTCATATCTGGCTCGCTTGCTCTCTTGTCTGGCTCGCTCTCTTATCTGGCTCGCTCTTATATCTGCCTTGCTAGCTCGCTCTCATATCTGGCTCGCTCGCTTGCTCTCTTGTCTGTTTCGCTCTCTTTTATGGCTCGCTCGCATATCTGGCTAGCTTGCTCTCACATCTGGCTCGCTCGCTTGCTCTCTTGTCTGGGTCATTCTCTTATCTGGCTCGCTCGCTCGCATATCTGGCTCGCTCGCTCTCATATCTGGCTTGCTCGCTTGCTCTCATATCTGGCTCGCTCGCTTACTGTCATATCTGGCTCGCTTGCTTGCTCTCTTGTCTGGCTCACTCTCTTATCTGGCTCGCTCGCATATCTGGCTCGCTCGCTCTCAAATCGGGCTCGCTCGCTTGCTCTCATATCTGGCTTGCTCGCTTGCTTTCATATCTGGCTCGCTCGCTTGCTCTCATATCTGGCTCGCTCGCTTTTTCTCATATCTGGCTCGCTCGCTTGCTCTCTTGTCTGGCTCGCTCTCTTATCTGGCTCGCTCGCATATCTGGCTCGCTCGCTCTCAAATCTGGCTCGCTCGCTTGCTCTCATATTTGGTTAGCTCGCTTTCTCTCTTGTCTTGCTCGCTCTCATATCTGGCTCGCTCGCTCTCATATCTGGCTGGTTCGCTTGCTCTCATATCTGGATCGCTCGCTTGCTCTCTTGTCTGGCTTGCTCTCTTATCTGTCTCGCTCTCACATCTGGCTCGCTCGCTTGCTCTCATATCTGGCTCGCTCGCTTGCTCTTTTGTCTGGCTCGCTCTCTTATCTGGCTTGCTCGCTAGCATATCTGGCTCGCACGCTTGCTCTCTTATCTGGCTCGATCGCTCTCATATCTGGCTCGCTCGCTTGCTCTCATGTCTGGCTCGCTCTCATATCTGGCTTTCTCGCTTGCTCTCTTGTCTGGCTCGCTCTCTTATCTGGCTTGCTTTCATATCTGGCTCGCTCGCTCTCACATCTGGCTGGCTCGCTTGCTCTCATTTCTGGCTGGCTCGCTTGCTCTCATATCTGGCTCGCTCGCTTGCTCTCTTGTCTGTCTCGCTCTCTTTTATGGCTTGCTCGCATATCTGCTTCGCTCGCTCTCAAATCTGGCTCGCTCGCTTGCTCTCATATCTGGCTTGCTCGCTTGCTCTCATATTTTGCTCGCTCGCTTGCTCTCTTGTCTGGCTCGCTCTCTTATCTGGCTCGCTCTCATATCTGGCTTGCTAGCTTGCTCTCATATCTGGCTCGCTCGCTTGCTCTCTTGTCTGTCTCGCTCTCTTTTATGGCTCGCTCGCATATCTGGCTCGCTCGCTCTCACATCTGGCTCGCTCGCTCGCTCGCATATCTGGTTCGCTCGCTCTCATATCTTACTCGCTTCGTCTCATGTCTGGCTCGCTTGCTCTCATATCTTGCTTGCTCGCTTGCTCTCATATCCGGCTCGCTCACTCGCTCTCATATCTGGCTTGCTCGCTTGCTCTCTTGTCTGGCTCGCTCTCTTATCTGGCTCGCTCGCATATCTGGCTCGCTCGCTCTCACATCTAGCTGGCTCGCTTGCTCTCATATCTGGCTCGCTTGCTCTCTTGTCTGGCTCGCTCTCTTATCTGGCTCGCTCTTATATCTGCCTTGCTAGCTCGCTCTCATATCTGGCTCGCTCGCTTGCTCTCTTGTCTGTCTCGCTCTCTTTTATGGCTCGCTCGCATATCTGGCTAGCTTGCTCTCACATCTGGCTCGCTCGCTTGCTCTCTTGTCTGGGTCGCTCTCTTATCTGGCTCGCTCGCTCGCATATCTGGCTCGCTCGCTCTCATGTCTGGCTCGCTCTCATATCTGGCTTGCTCGCTTGCTCTCATATCTGGCTCGCTCGCTTACTCTCATATCTGGCTCGCTTGCTTGCTCTCTTGTCTGGCTCGCTCTCTTATCTGGCTCGCTCGCATATCTGGCTCGCTCGCTCTCAAATCGGGCTCGCTCGCTTGCTCTCATATCTGGCTTGCTCGCTTGCTCTCATATCTGGCTCGCTCGCTTGCTCTCATATCTGGCTCGCTCGCTTTTTCTCATATCTGGCTCGCTCGCTTGCTTTCTTGTCTGGCTCGCTCTCTTATCTGGCTCGCTCGCATATCTGGCTCGCTCGCTCTCAAATCTGGCTCGCTCGCTTGCTCTCATATTTGGTTAGCTCGCTTTCTCTCTTGTCTTGCTCGCTCTCATATCTGGCTCGCTCGCTCTCATATCTGGCTGGTTCGCTTGCTCTCATATCTGGATCGCTCGCTTGCTCTCTTGTCTGGCTTGCTCTCTTATCTGTCTCGCTCTCACATCTGGCTCGCTCGCTTGCTCTCATATCTGGCTCGCTCGCTTATTCTTTTGTCTGGCTCGCTCTCTTATCTGGCTTGCTCGCTAGCATATCTGGCTCGCACGCTTGCTCTCTTATCTGGCTCGATCGCTCTCATATCTGGCTCGCTCGCTTGCTCTCATGTCTGGCTCGCTCTCATATCTGGCTTTCTCGCTTGCTCTCTTGTCTGGCTCGCTCTCTTATCTGGCTTGCTTGCATATCTGGCTCGCTCGCTCTCACATCTGGCTGGCTCGCTTGCTCTCATTTCTGGCTGGCTCGCTTGCTCTCATATCTGGCTCGCTCGCTTGCTCTCTTGTCTGTCTCGCTCTCTTTTATGGCTTGCTCGCATATCTGGCTCGCTCGCTCTCAAATCTGGCTCGCTCGCTTGCTCTCATATCTGGCTTGCTCGCTTGCTCTCATATCCGGCTCGCTCGCTTGCTCTCATATCTGGCTCGCTCGCTTGCTCGCTTGCTCTCATATCCGGCTCGCTCACTCGCTCTCATATCTGGCTTGCTCGCTTGCTCTCTTGTCTGGCTCGCTCTCTTATCTGGCTCGCTCGCATATCTGGCTCGCTCGCTCTCACATCTAGCTGGCTCGCTTGCTCTCATATCTGGCTTGCTTGCTCTCTTGTCTGGCTCGCTCTCTTATCTGGCTCACTCTTATATCTGCCTTGCTAGCTCGCTCTCATATCTGGCTCGCTCGCTTGCTCTCTTGTCTGTCTCGCTCTCTTTTATGGCTCGCTCGCATATCTGGCTAGCTTGCTCTCACATCTGGCTCGCTCGCTTGCTCTCTTGTCTGGGTCGCTCTCTTATCTGGCTCGCTCGCTCGCATATCTGGCTCGCTCGCTCTCATGTCTGGCTCGCTCGCTCTCATATCTGGCTTGCTCGCTTGCTCTCATATCTGGCTCGCTTGCTTGCTCTCTTGTCTGGCTCAGTCTCTTATCTGGCTCGCTCGCATATCTGGCTCGCTCGCTCTCAAATCGGGCTCGCTCGCTTGGTCTCATATCTGGCTTGCTCGCTTGCTCTCATATCTGGCTCGCTCGCTTGCTCTCATATCTGGCTCGCTCGCTTTTTCTCATATCTGGCTCGCTCGCTTGCTCTCTTGTCTGGCTCGCTCTCTTATCTGGCTCGCTCGCATATCTGGCTCGCTCGCTCTCATATCTGGCTGGTTCGCTTGCTCTCATATCTGGATCGCTCGCTTGCTCTCTTGTCTGGCTTGCTCTCTTATCTGTCTCGCTCTCACATCTGGCTCGCTCGCTTGCTCTCATATCTGGCTCGCTCGCTTGCTCTTTTGTCTGGCTCGCTCTCTTATCTGGCTTGCTCGCTAGCATATCTGGCTCGCACGCTTGCTCTCTTATCTGGCTCGATGGCTCTCATATCTGGCTCGCTCGCTTGCTCTCATGTCTGGCTCGCTCTCATATCTGGCTTTCTCGCTTGCTCTCTTGTCTGGCTCGCTCTCTTATCTGGCTTGCTTGCATATCTGGCTCGCTCGCTCTCACATCTGGCTGGCTCGCTTGCTCTCATTTCTGGCTGGCTCGCTTGCTCTCATATCTGGCTCGCTCGCTTGCTCTCTTGTCTGTCTCGCTCTCTTTTATGGCTTGCTCGCATATCTGGCTCGCTCGCTTGCTCTCATATCTGGCTTGCTCGCTTGCTTTCATATCCGGCTCGCTCGCTTGCTCTCATATCTGGCTCGCTCGCTTGCTCTCTTGTCTGGCTCGCTCTCTTATCTGGCTCGCTCGCATATCTGGCTCGCTCGCTCTCTTTAATCTGGCTCGCTCGCTTGCTCTCATATCTGGCTAGCTCGCTTCCTCTCATATCTGGCTCGCTCTCTTATCTGGCTAGCTCGCTAGCATATCTGGCTCGCACGCTTGCTCTCTTGTCTGGCTTGCTCTCTTATCTGGCTCGCTCTCATATCTGGCTCGCTCGCTTGCTCTCATGTCTGGCTCGCTCGCTCTCATATCTGGCTTTCTCGCTTGCTCTCTTGTCTGGCTCGCTCTCTTATCTGGCTCGCTCTCATACCTGGCTTGCTCGCTCTCACATCTAGCTGGCTCCCTTGCTCTCATATCTGGCTCGCTTGTTCTCTTGTCTGGCTCGCTTTCTTATCTGGCTCGCTCTTATATCTGCCTTGCTAGCTTGCTCTCATATCTGGCTCGCTCGCTTGCTCTCTTGTCTGTCTCGCTCTCTTTTATGGCTCGCTCGCATATCTGGCTCCCTTGCTCTCACATCTGGCTCGCTCGCTTGCTCTCTTTTCTGGCTCGCTCTCTTATCTGGCTCGCTCGCTCGCATATCTGGCTCGCTCGCTCTCATGTCTGGCTCGCTCGCTCTCATATCTGGCTTGCTCGCTTGCTCTCATATCTGGCTTGCTCGCTTGCTCTCATATCTGGCTCGCTCGCTTGCTCTCATATCTGGCTCGCTCGCTTGTTCTCATATCTGGCTCGCTCGCTTGCTCTCTTGTCTGGCTCGCTCTCTTATCTGGCTCGCTCGCATATCTGGCCCCGCTCGCTCTCATATCTGGCTTGCTCTCATATTTGGCTAGCTCGCTTTCTCTCTTGTCTTGCTCGCTCTCTTATCTGGCTCGCTCGCTCTCATATCTGGCTGGTTCGCTTGCTCTCATATCTGGCTCGCTCGCTTGCTCTCTTGTCTGGCTCGCTCTCTTATCTGGCTTGCTCGCTAGCATATCTGGCTTGCACGCTTGCTCTCTTGTCTGGCTTGCTCTCTTATCTGGCTCGCTCGCTCTCATATCTGGCTCGCTCACTTGCTCTCATATCTGGCTCGCTCGCTTGCTCTCTTGTCTGGCTCGCTCTCTTATCTGGCTCGCTCACATATCTGGCTCGCTCGCTCTCACATCTAGCTGGCTCGCTTGCTCTCATATTTGGCTCGCTCGCTTGCTCTCTTGTCTGGCTCGCTCTCTTATCTGGCTCTCTCTCATATCTGGCTTGCTAGCTTGCTCTCATATCTGGCTCGCTCGCTTGCTCTCTTGTCTGTCTCGCTCTCTTTTATGGCTCGCTCGCATATCTGGCTCGCTCGCTCTCACATCTGGCTCGCTCGCTTGCTCGCTCGCATATCTGGTTCGCTCGCTCTCATATCTTACTCGCTCCGTCTCATGTCTGGCTCGCTCGCTCTCATATCTGGCTTGCTCGCTTGCTCTCATATCTGGCTCGCTCGCTTGCTCTCTTGTCTGTCTCGCTCTCTTTTATGGCTCGCTCGCATATCTGGCTCGCTCACTCTCAAATCTGGCTCGCTCGCTTGCTCGCTCGCATATCTGGTTCGCTCGCTCTCATATCTTACTCGCTCCGTCTCATGTCTGGCTCGCTCGCTCTCATATCTGGCTTGCTCGCTTGCTCTCATATCTGGCTCGCTCGCTTGCTCTCTTGTCTGGCTCGCTCTCTTATCTGGCTCGCTCGCATATCTTGCGCGCTCACTCTCAAATCTGGCTCGCTTGCTTGCTCTCATATCTGGCTAGCTCGCTTGCTCTCATATCTGGCTAGCTCGTTTGTTCTCTTGTCTTGCTCGCTCTCTTATCTGGCTCGCTCGCTCTCATATCTGGCTGGCTCGCTCGCTCTCATATCTGGCTCGCTCGCTTGCTCTCATATCTGGCTCTCTTGCTCTCATATCTGGCTCGCTCGCTTGCTTAATTGTCTGACTCGCTCTCTTATCTGGCTCGCTCGCTTATCTCGCTCGCTCTCACATCTGGCTCGCTCGCTTGCTCTCAAATGTGGCTCGCTCGCTTGCTCTCATGTCTGGCTCGTTTGCTCTCATATCTGGCTCGCTCGCTTTCATATCTTACTCGCTCGCTCTCATGTCTGGCTCCCTCGCTCTCATATCTGGCTTGCTCTCATATCTGGCTCGCTCGCTTGCTCTCTTGTCTGGCTCGCTCTCTTATCTGACTCGCTCGCATATCTGGCTCGCTCGCTCTCAAATCTGGCTCGCTCGCTTGCTCTCATATCTGGCTAGCTCGCTTGCTCTCTTGTCTTGCTCGCTCTCTTATCTGGCTCGCTCGCTCTCATATCTGGCTGGCTCGCTTGCTCTCATATTTGGCTCGCTCGCTTGCTCTCATATCTGGCTCTCTTGCTCTCAGATCTGGCTCGCTCGCTTGCTTAATTGTCTGGCTCGCTCTCTTATCTGGCTTGCTCTCTCTCACATCTGGCTTGCTCGCAGCTCTCTTGTCTGGCTCGCTCTCTTATCTGGCTCGCTCGCATATCTTGCTCGCTCGCTCTCACATCTGGCTCGCTCGCTTGCTCTCAAATGTGGCTAGCTCGCTTGCTCTCATATCTGGCTAGCTCGCTTGCTCTCTTGTCTTGCTCGCTCTCTTATCTGGCTCGCTCGCTCTCATATCTGGCTGGCTCGCTTGCTCTCATATCTGGATCGCTCGCTTGCTCTCTTGTCTGGCTCGCTCTCTTATCTGGTTTGCTCGCTAGCATATCTGGCTCGCACGCTTGCTCTCTTGTCTGGCTTGCTCTCTTATCTGGCTCGCTAACTTTCATATCTGGCTCGCTCGCTTGCTCTCATGTCTGGCTCGCTTGCTCTCATGTCTGGCTCACTCTCATATCTGGCTTTCTCACTTGCTCTCTTGTCTGGCTCGCTCTCTTATCTGGCTCGCTCGCATATCTGGCTCGCTCGCTCTCACATCTGGCTGGCTCGCTTGCTCTCATTTCTGGCTGGCTCGCTTGCTCTCATATCTGGCTCGCTCGCTTGCTCTCTTGTCTGTCTCACTCTCTTTTATGGCTCGTTTGCATATCTGGCTCGCTCGCTTGCTCTCATATCTGGCATGCTCGCTCACTCTCATATCTGGCTTGCTCGCTTGCTCTCATATTCGGCTCGCTTGCTCTCATATCTGGCACGCTCGCTTGCTCTCTTGTCTGGCTCGCTCTCTTATCTGGCTCGCTCGCATAACTGGCTCGCTCGCTCTCAAATCTGGCTCGCTCGCTTGCTCTCATATCTGGCTAGCTCGCTTGCTCTCTTGTCTTGCTCGCTCTCTTATCTGGCTCGCTCGCTCTCATATCTGGCTGGCTCGCTTGCTCTCATATCTGGTTCGCTCGCTTGCTCTCTTGTCTGGCTCGCTCTCTTATCTGGCTTGCTCGCTAGCATATCTGGCTCGCACGCTTGCTCTCTTGTCTGGCTTGATCTCTTATCTGGCTCGCTCGCTCTCATATCTGGCTCGCTCGCTTGCTCTCATGTCTGGCTCGCTCGCTCTCATATCTGGCTTTCTCGCTTGCTCTCTTGTCTGGCTCGCTCTCTTATCTGGCTCGCTCGCTCGCATATCTGGCTCGCTCGCTCTCATGTCTGGCTCGCTCGCTCTCATATCTGACTTGCTCGCTTGCTCTCATATCTGGCTCGCTCGCTTGTTCTCTTGTCTGGCTCACTCTCTTATCTGGCTCGCTCGCATATCTGGCTCGCTCGCTCTCAAATCTGGCTCGCTTGCTTGCTCTCATATCTGGCTCGCTCGCTTGCTCTTGTGTCTGGCTCGCTCTCTTATCTGGCTTGCTCGCTAGCATATCTGGCTCGCACGCTTGCTCTCTTATCTGGCTCGATCGCTCTCATATCTGGCTCGCTCGCTTGCTCTCATGTCTGGCTCGCTCGCTCTCATATCTGGCTTTCTCGCTTGCTCTCTTTTCTGGCTCGCTCTCTTATCTGGCTTGCTCGCATATCTGGCTCGCTCGCTCTCACATCTGGCTGGCTCGCTTGCTCTCATTTCTGGCTGGCTCGCTTGCTCTCATATCTGGCTCGCTCGCTTGCTCTCTTTTATGGCTCGCTCGCATATCTGGCTCACTCGCTCTCAAATCTGGCTCGCTCTCTTGCTCTCATATCTGGCTTGCTGGCTTGCTCTCATATCCGGCTCGCTCGCTTGCTCTCATATCTGGCTCGCTCGCTTACTCTCTTGTCTGGCTCGCTCTCTTATCTGGCTCGCTCGCATATCTGGCTCGCTCGCTCTCAAATCTGGCTCGCTCGCTTGCTCTTATATCTGGCTAGCTCGCTTGCTCTCTTGTCTTGCTCGCTCTCTTATCTGGCTCGCTTGCTCTCATATCTGGCTGGCTCGCTTGCTCTCATATCTGGCTCGCTCGCTTGCTCTCTTGTCTGGCTCGCTCTCTTATCTGGCTAGCACGCTAGCATATCTGGCTCGCACGCTTGCTTTCTTGTCTGGCTTGCTCTCTTATCTGGCTCGATCGCTCTCATATCTGGCTCGCTCGCTTGCTCTCATGTCTGGCTTGCTCGCTCTCATATCTGGCTTTCTCGCTTGCTCTCTTGTCTGGCTCGCTCTCTTATCTGGCTCGCTCTCATACCTGGCTCGCTCGCTCTCACATCTAGCTGGCTCCCTTGCTCTCATATCTGGCTCGCTTGCTCTCTTATCTGGCTCGCTCTTATATCTGCCTTGCTAGCTTGCTCTCATATCTGGCTCGCTCGCTTGCTCTCTTGTCTGTCTCGCTCTCTTTTATGGCTCGCTCGCATATCTGGCTCCCTTGCTCTCACATCTGGCTCGCTCGCTTGCTCTCTTGTCTGGCTCGCTCTCTTATCTGGCTCGCTCGCTCGCATTTCTGGCTCGCTCGCTCTCATGTCTGGCTCGCTCTCATGTCTGGCTCGCTCGCTCTCATATCTGGCTTGCTCGCTTGCTCTCATATCTGGCTTGCTCGCTTGCTCTCATATCTGGCTCGCACGCTTGCTTTCATATCTGGCTCGCTCGCTTGTTCTCATATCTGGCTCGCTCGCTTGCTCTCTTGTCTGGCTCGCTCTCTTATCTGGCTCGCTCGCATATCTGGCTCGCTCGCTCTCATATCTGGCTTGCTCTCGTATTTGGCTAGCTCGCTTTCTCTCTTGTCTTGCTCGCTCTCTTATCTGGCTCGCTCGCTCTCATATCTGGCTGGTTCGCTTGCTCTCATATCCGGCTCGCTCGCTTGCTCTCTTGTCTGGCTCGCTCTCTTATCTGGCTTGCTCGCTAGCATATCTGGCTTGCACGCTTGCTCTCTTGTCTGGCTTGCTCTCTTATCTGGCTCGCTCGCTCTCATATCTGGCTCGCTCGCTTGCTCTCATATCTGGCTCGCTCGCTTGCTCTCTTGTCTGGCTCGCTCTCTTATCTGGCTTGCTCACATATCTGGCTCGCTCGCTCTCACATCTAGCTGGCTCGCTTGCTCTCATATTTGTCTCGCTCGCTTGCTCTCTTGTCTGGCTCGCTCTCTTATCTAGCTCGATCTCATATCTGGCTTGCTAGCTTGCTCTCATATCTGGCTCGCTTGCTTGCTCTCTTGTCTGTCTCGCTCGCTTGCTCTCTTGTCTGTCTCGCTCTCTTTTATGGCTCTCTCGCATATCTGGCTCGCTCGCTTGCTCGCTCGCATATCTGGTTCGCTCGCTCTCATATCTTACTCGCTCCGTCTCATGTCTGGCTCGCTCGCTCTCATATCTGGCTTGCTCGCTTGCTCTCATATCTGGCTCGCTCGCTTGCTCTCTTGTCTGGCTCGCTCTCTTATCTGGCTCGCTCGCATATCTTGCGCGCTCACTCTCAAATCTGGCTCGCTTGCTTGCTCTCATATCTGGTTAGCTCGCTTGCACTCATATCTGGCTAGCTCGTTTGCTCTCTTGTCTTGCTCGCTCTCTTATCTGGCTCGCTCGCTCTCATATCTGGCTGGCTCGCTTGCTCTCATATCTGGCTCGCTCGCTTGCTCTCATGTCTGGCTCGTTCGCTCTCATATCTGGCTTGCTCGCTTTCATATCTTACTCGCTCGCTCTCATGTCTGGCTCCCTCGCTCTCATATCTGGCTTGCTCTCATATCTGGCTCGCTCGCTTGCTCTCTTGTCTGGCTCGCTCTCTTATCTGACTCGCTCGCATATCTGGCTCGCTCGCTCTCAAATCTGGCTCGCTCGCTTGCTCTCATATCTGGCTAGCTCGCTTGCTCTCATATCTGGCTAGCTCGCTTGCTCTCTTGTCTTGCTCGCTCTCTTATCTGGCTCGCTCGCTCTCATATCTGGCTGGCTCGCTTGCTCTCATATCTGGCTCGCTCGCTTGCTCTCATATCTGGCTCTCTTGCTCTCAGATCTGGCTCGCTCGCTTGCTTAATTGTCTGGCTCGCTCTCTTATCTGGCTTGCTCTCTCTCACATCTGCTTGCTCGCTGCTCTCTTGTCTGGCTCGCTCTCTTATCTGGCTCGCTCGCATATCTTGCTCGCTCGCTCTCACATCTGGCTCGCTCGCTTGCTCTCAAATGTGGCTAGCTCGCTTGCTCTCTTGTCTTGCTCCCTCTCTTATCTGGCTCGCTCGCTCTCATATCTGGCTGGCTCGCTTGCTCTCATATCTGGATCGCTCGCTTGCTCTCTTGTCTGGCTCGCTCTCTTATCTGGTTTGCTCGCTAGCATATCTGGCTCGCACGCTTGCTCTCTTGTCTGGCTTGCTCTCTTATCTGGCTCGCTCGCTTTCATATCTGGCTCGCTCGCTTGCTCTCATGTCTGGCTCGCTTGCTCTCATGTCTGGCTCGCTCTCATATCTTGCTTTCTCGCTTGCTCTCTTGTCTGGCTCGCTCTCTTATCTGGCTCGCTCGCATATCTGGCTCGCTCGCTCTCTGGCTGGCTTGCTTGCTCTCATTTCTGGCTGGCTCGCTTGCTCTCATATCTGGCTGGCTCGCTTGCTCTCATTTCTGGCTGGCTCGCTTGCTCTCATATCTGGCTCGCTCGCTTGCTCTCTTGTCTGTCTCACTATCTTTTATGGCTCGTTTGCATATCTGGCTCGCTCGCTTGCTCTCTTGTCTGGCTCGCTCTCTTATCTGGCTCGCTCGCATATCTGGCTCGCTCGCTCTCAAATCTGGCTCGCTCGCTTGCTCTCATATCTGGCTAGCTCGCTTGCTCTCTTGTCTTGCTCGCTCTCTTATCTGGCTCGCTCGCTCTCATATCTGGCTGGCTCGCTTGCTCTCATATCTGGCTCGCTCGCTTGCTCTCTTGTCTGGCTCGCTCTCTTATCTGGCTTGCTCGCTAGCATATCTGGCTCGCACGCTTGCTCTCTTGTCTGGCTTGATCTCTTATCTGGCTCGCTCGCTCTCATATCTGGCTCGCTCGCTTGCTCTCATGTCTGGCTCGCTCGCTCTCATATCTGGCTTTCTCGCTTGCTCTCTTGTCTGACTCGCTCTCTTATCTGGCTTGCTCTCATACCTGGCTCGCTCGCTCTCACATCTGGCTGGCTCGCTTGCTCTCATTTCTGGCTGGCTCGCTTGCTCTCATATCTGGCTCGCTCGCTTGCTCTCTTGTCTGTCTCGCTCTCTTTTATGGCTCGCTCGCATATCTGGCTCGCTTGCTCTCAAATCTGGCTCGCACGCTTGCTCTCATATCTTGCTTGCTCGCTTGCTCTCATATCCGGCTCGCTCGCTTGCTCTCATATCTGGCTCGCTCGCTTGCTCTCTTGTCTGGCTCGCTCTTTTATCTGGCTCGCTCGCATATCTGGCTCGCTCGCTCTCACATCTAGCTGGCTCGCTTGCTCTCATATCTGGCTCGCTTGCTCTCTTGTCTGGCTTGCTCTCTTATCTGGCTCGCTCTTATATCTGCCTTGCTAGCTCGCTCTCATATCTGGCTCGCTCGCTTGCTCTCTTGTCTGTCTCGCTTTCTTTTATGGCTCGCTCGCATATCTGGCTAGCTTGTTCTCACATCTGGCTCGCTCGCTTGCTCTCTTGTCTGGCTCGCTCTCTTATCTGGCTCGCTCGCTCGCATATCTGGCTCGCTCGCTCTCATGTCTGGTTCGCTCGCTCTCATATCTGGCTTGCTCGCTTGCTCTCATATCTGGCTCGCTCGCTTACTCTCATATCTGGCTCGCTCGCTTGCTCTCTTGTCTGGCTCACTCTCTTATCTGGCTCGCTCGCATATCTGGCTCGCTCGCTCTCAAATCTGGCTCGCTCGCTTGCTCTCATATCTGGCTCGCTCGCTTGCTCTTTTGTCTGGCTCACTCTCTTATCTGGCTTGCTCGCTAGCATATCTGGCTCGCACGCTTGCTCTCTTATCTGGCTCGATCGCTCTCATATCTGGCTCGCTCGCTTGCTTTCATGTCTGGCTCGCTCGCTCTCATATCTGGCTTTCTCGCTTGCTCTCTTGTCTGGCTCGCTCTCTTATCTGGCTTGCTCGCATATCTGGCTCGCTCACTCTCACATCTGGCTGGCTCGCTTGCTCTCATTTCTGGCTGGCTCGCTTGCTCTCATATCTGGCTCGCTCGCTTGTTTCTTTTATGGCTCGCTCGCATATCTGGCTCGCTCGCTCTCAAATCTGGCTCGCTCGCTTGCTCTCATATCTGGCTTGCTGGCTTGCTCTCATATCCGGCTCGCTCGCTTGCTCTCATATCTGGCTCGCTCGCTTACTCTCTTGTCTGGCTCGCTCGCATATCTGGCTCGCTCGCTCTCAAATCTGGCTCGCTCGCTTGCTCTCATATCTGGCTAGCTCGCTTGCTCTCTTGTCTTGCTCGCTCTCTTATCTGGCTCGCTCGCTCTCATATCTGGCTGGCTCGCTTGCTCTCATATCTGGCTTGCTCGCTTGCTCTCTTGTCTGGCTCGCTCTCTTATCTGGCTAGCTCGCTAGCATATCTGGCTCGCACGCTTGCTTTCTTGTCTGGCTTGCTCTCTTATCTGGCTCGCTCGCTCTCATATCTGGCTCGCTCGCTTGCTCTCATGTCTGGCTCGCTCGCTCTCATATCTGGCTTTCTCGCTTGCTCTCTTGTCTGGCTCGCTCTCTTATCTGGCTCGCTCTCATACCTGGCTCGCTCGCTCTCACATCTAGCTGGCTCCCTTGCTCTCATATCTGGCTCGCTTGCTCTCTTGTCTGGCTCGCTTTCTTATCTGGCACGCTCTTATATCTGCCTTGCTAGCTTGCTCTCATATCTGGCTCGCTCGCTTGCTCTCTTGTCTGTCTCGCTCTCTTTTATGGCTCGCTCGCATATCTGGCTCCCTTGCTCTCACATCTGGCTCGCTCGCTTGCTCTCTTGTCTGGCTCGCTCTCTTATCTGGCTCGCTCGCTCGCATTTCTGGCTCGCTCGCTCTCATGTCTGGCTCGCTCGCTCTCATATCTGGCTTGCTCGCTTGCTCTCATATCTGGCTTGCTCGCTTGCTCTCATATCTGGCTCGCTCGCTTGCTTTCATATCTGGCTCGCTCGCTTGTTCTCATATCTGGCTCGCTCGCTTGCTCTCTTGTCTGGCTCGCTCTCTTATCTGGCTCGCTCGCATATCTGGCTCGCTCGCTCTCATATCTGGCTTGCTCTCATATTTGGCTAGCTCGCTTTCTCTCTTGTCTTGCTCGCTCTCTTATCTGGCTCGCTCGCTCTCATATCTGGCTGGTTCGCTTGCTCTCATATCCGGCTCGCTCGCTTGCTCTCTTGTCTGGCTCGCTCTCTTATCTGGCTTGCTCGCTAGCATATCTGGCTTGCACGCTTGCTCTCTTGTCTGGCTTGCTCTCTTATCTGGCTCGCTCGCTCTCATATCTGGCTCGCTCGCTTGCTCTCATATCTGGCTCGCTCGCTTGCTCTCTTGTCTGGCTCGCTCTCTTATCTGGCTTGCTCACATATCTGGCTCGCTCGCTCTCACATCTAGCTGGCTCGCTTGCTCTCATATTTGTCTCGCTCGCTTGCTCTCTTGTCTGGCTCGCTCTCATATCTGGCTCGCTCGCTTGCTCTCTTGTCTGTCTCGCTCTCTTTTATGGCTCGCTCGCATATCTGGCTCGCTCGCTCTCACATCTGGCTCGCTCGCTTGCTCGCTCGCATATCTGGTTCGCTCGCTCTCATATCTTACTCGCTCCGTCTCATGTCTGGCTCGCTCGCTGTCATATCTGGCTTGCTCGCTTGCTCTCATATCTGGCTCGCTCGCTTGCTCTCTTGTCTGGCTCGCTCTCTTATCTGGCTCGCTCGCATATCTTGCGCGCTCACTCTCAAATCTGGCTCACTTGCTTGCTCTCATATCTGGCTAGCTCGCTTGCACTCATATCTGGCTAGCTCGTTTGCTCTCTTGTCTTGCTCGCTCTCTTATCTGGCTCGCTCGCTCTCATATCTGGCTGGCTCGCTTGCTCTCATATCTGGCTCGCTCGCTTGCTCTCATATCTGGCTCTCTTGCTCTCATATCTGGCTCGCTCGCTTGCTTAATTGTCTGGCTCGCTCTCTTATCTGGCTTGCTCTCTCTCACATCTGGCTTGCTCGCTGCTCTCATGTCTGGCTCGCTCTCTTATCTGGCTCGCTCTCTTATCTGGCTCGCTCGCATATCTTGCTCGCTCGCTCTCACATCTGGCTCGCTCGCTTGCTCTCAAATGTGGCTAGCTCGCTTGCTCTCTTGTCTTGCTCACTCTCTTATCTGGCTCGCTCGCTCTCATATCTGGCTGGCTCGCTTGCTCTCATATCTGGCTCGCTCGCTTGCTCTCTTGTCTGGCTCGCTCTGTTATCTGGCTCGCTCGCTTTCATATCTGGCTCGATCGCTTGCTCTCATGTCTGGCTCGCTCGCTTGCTCTCATGTCTGGCTCGCTCTCATATCTGGCTTTCTCGCTTGCTCTCTTGTCTGGCTCGCTCTCTTATCTGGCTCGCTCGCATATCTGGCTCGCTCGCATATCTGGCTCGCTCGCTCTCACATCTGGCTGGCTCGCTTGCTCTCATCTCTGGCTGGCTCGCTTACTCTCATATCTGGCTCGCTTGCTTGCTCTCTTGTCTTTCTCACTCTCTTTTATGGCTCGTTTGCATATCTGGCTCGCTCGCTTGCTCTCATATCTGGCATGCTCGCTCACTCTCATATCTGGCTTGCCCGCTTGCTCTCATATTCGGCTCGCTCGCTTGCTCTCATATCTGGCACGCTCGCTTGCTCTCTTGTCTGGCTCGCTCTCTTATCTGGCTCGCTCGCATATCTGGCTCGCTCGCTCTCAAATCTGGCTCGCTCGCTTGCTCTCATATCTGGCTAGCTCGCTTGCTCACTTGTCTTGCTCGCTCTCTTATCTGGCTCGCTCGCTCTCATATCTGGCTGGCTCGCTTGCTCTCATATCTGGCTCGCTCGCTTGCTCTCTTGTCTGGCTCGCTCTCTTATCTGGCTTGCTCGCTAACATATCTGGCTCGCATGCTTGCTCTCTTGTCTGGCTTGCTCTCTTATCTGGCTCGCTCGCTCTCATATCTGGCTCGCTCGCTTGCTCTCATGTCTGGCTCGCTCTCATATCTGGCTTTCTCGCTTGCTCTCTTGTCTGGCTCGCTCTCTTATCTGGCTCGCTCGCATACCTGGCTCGCTCGCTCTCACATCTAGCTGGCTCGCTTGCTCTCATATCTGGCTCGCTTACTCTCTTGTCTGGCTCGCTTTCTTATCTGGCTCGCTCTTATATCTGCCTTGCTAGCTCGCTCTCATATCTGGCTCGCTCGCTTGCTCTCTTGTCTGTCTCGCTCTCTTTTATGGCTCGCTCGCATATCTGGCTAGCTTGCTCTCACATCTGGCTCGCTCGCTTGATCTCTTGTCTGGCTCGCTCTCTTATCTGGCTCGCTCGCTCGCATATCTGGCTCGCTCGCTCTCATGTCTGGCTCGCTTCGCTCTCATATCTGGCTTGCTCGCTTGCTCTCACATCTGGCTCGCTCGCTTGCTCTCTTGTCTGGCTCACTCTCTTATCTGGCTCGCTCGCATATCTGGCTCGCTCGCTCTCAAATCTGGCTCGCTCGCTTGCTCTCATATCTGGCTTGCTCGCTTGCTCTCATATCTGGCTCGCTCGCTTGCTCTCATATCTGGCTCGCTCGCTTTTTCTCATATCTGGCTCGCTTGCTCTCTTGTCTGGCTCGCTCTCTTCTCTGGCTCGCTCGCATATCTGGCTCGCTCGCTCTCAAATCTGGCTCGCTCGCTTTCTCTCTTGTCTTGCTCGCTCTCATATCTGGCTCGCTCGCTCTCATATCTGGCTGGCTCGCTTGCTCTCATATCTGGTTCGCTCGATTGCTCTCTTGTCTGGCTCGCTCTCTTATCTGGCTTGCTCGCTAGCATATCTGGCTCGCACGCTTGCTCTCTTATCTGGCTCGATCGCTCTCATATCTGGCTTGCTCGCTTGCTCTCATGTCTGGCTCGCTCGCTCTCATATCTGGCTTTCACGCTTGCTCTCTTGTCTGGCTCGCTCTCTTATCTGGCTTGCTCGCATATCTGGCTCGCTCGCTCTCACATCTGGCTGGCTCGCTTGCTCTCATTTCTTGCTGGCTCGCTTGCTCTCATATCTGGCTCGCTCGCTTGCTCTCTTGTCTGTCTTGCTCTCTTTTATTGCTCGCTCGCATATCTGGCTCGCTCGCTCTCAAATCTGGCTCGCTCGCTTGCTCTCATATCTGGCTTGCTCGCTCTCAAATCTGGCTCGCTCGCTTGCTCTCATATCTGGCTCGCTCGCTTGCTCTCATATCTGGCTCGCTCGCTTGCTCTCTTGTCTGGCTCGCTCTCTTTTATGGCTCGCTCGCACATCTGTCTCGCTCGCTCTCAAATCTGTCTCGCTCGCTTGCTCTCATATCTGGCTTGCTCGCTTGCTCTCATATCCGGCTCGCTCGCTTGCTCTCATATCTGGCTCTCTTGCTCTCATATCTGGCTCGCTCGCTTGCTTAATTGTCTGGCTCGCTCTCTTATCTGGCTCGCTCGCATATCTTGCTCGCTCGCTCTCACATCTGGCTCGCTCGCTTGCTCTCAAATGTGGCTCGCTCGCTTGCTCTCATGTCTGGCTCGTTCGCTCTCATATCTGGCTCGCTCGCTTTCATATCTTACTCGCTCGCTCTCATGTCTGGCTCCCTCGCTCTCATATCTGGCTTGCTCTCATATCTGGCTCGCTCGCTTGCTCTCTTGTCTGGCTCGCTCTCTTATCTGACTCGCTCGCATATCTGGCTCGCTCGCTCTCAAATCTGGCTCGCTCGCTTGCTCTCATATCTGGCTAGCTCGCTTGCTCTCATATCTGGCTAGCTCGCTTGCTCTCTTGTCTTGCTCGCTCTCTTATCTGGCTCGCTCGCTCTCATATCTGGCTGGCTCGCTTGCTCTCATATCTGGCTCGCTCGCTTGCTCTCATATCTGGCTCTCTTGCTCTCATATCTGGCTCGCTCACTTGCTTAATTGTCTGGCTCGCTCTCTTATCTGGCTTGCTCTCTCTCACATCTGGCTTGCTCACTGCTCTCTTGTCTGGCTCGCTCTCTTATCTGGCTCGCTCGCATATCTTGCTCGCTCGCTCTCACATCTGGCTCGCTCGCTTGCTCTCAAATGTGGCTAGCTCGCTTGCTCTCTTGTCTTGCTCGCTCTCTTATCTGGCTCGCTCGCTCTCATATCTGGCTGGCTCGCTTGCTCTCATATCTGGCTCGCTCGCTTGCTCTCTTGTTTGGCTCGCTCTCTTATCTGGCTCGCTCGCTTTCATATCTGGCTCGCTCGCTTGCTCTCATGTCTGGCTCGCTCGCTTACTCTCATGTCTGGCTCGCTCTCATATCTGGCTTTCTCGCTTGCTCTCTTGTCTGGCTCGCTCTCTTATCTGGCTCGCTCGCATATCTGGCTCGCTCGCATATCTGGCTCGCTCGCTCTCACATCTGGCTGGCTCGCTTGCTCTCATCTCTGGCTGGCTCGCTTACTCTCATATCTGGCTCGCTTGCTTGCTCTCTTGTCTTTCTCACTCTCTTTTATGGCTCGTTTGCATATCTGGCTCGCTCGCTTGCTCTCATATCTGGCATGCTCGCTCACTCTCATATCTGGCTTGCCCGCTTGCTCTCATATTCGGCTCGCTCGCTTGCTCTCATATCTGGCACGCTCGCTTGCTCTCTTGTCTGGCTCGCTCTCTTATCTGGCTCGCTCGCATATCTGGCTCGCTCGCTCTCAAATCTGGCTCGCTCGCTTGCTCTCATATCTGGCTAGCTCGCTTGCTCACTTGTCTTGCTCGCTCTCTTATCTGGCTCGCTCGCTCTCATATCTGGCTGGCTCGCTTGCTCTCATATCTGGCTCGCTCGCTTGCTCTCTTGTCTGGCTCGCTCTCTTATCTGGCTTGCTCGCTAACATATCTGGCTCGCATGCTTGCTCTCTTGTCTGGCTTGCTCTCTTATCTGGCTCGCTCGCTCTCATATCTGGCTCGCTCGCTTGCTCTCATGTCTGGCTCGCTCTCATATCTGGCTTTCTCGCTTGCTCTCTTGTCTGGCTCGCTCTCTTATCTGGCTCGCTCGCATACCTGGCTCGCTCGCTCTCACATCTAGCTGGCTCGCTTGCTCTCATATCTGGCTCGCTTACTCTCTTGTCTGGCTCGCTTTCTTATCTGGCTCGCTCTTATATCTGCCTTGCTAGCTCGCTCTCATATCTGGCTCGCTCGCTTGCTCTCTTGTCTGTCTCGCTCTCTTTTATGGCTCGCTCGCATATCTGGCTAGCTTGCTCTCACATCTGGCTCGCTCGCTTGATCTCTTGTCTGGCTCGCTCTCTTATCTGGCTCGCTCGCTCGCATATCTGGCTCGCTCGCTCTCATGTCTGGCTCGCTTCGCTCTCATATCTGGCTTGCTCGCTTGCTCTCACATCTGGCTCGCTCGCTTGCTCTCTTGTCTGGCTCACTCTCTTATCTGGCTCGCTCGCATATCTGGCTCGCTCGCTCTCAAATCTGGCTCGCTCGCTTGCTCTCATATCTGGCTTGCTCGCTTGCTCTCATATCTGGCTCGCTCGCTTGCTCTCATATCTGGCTCGCTCGCTTTTTCTCATATCTGGCTCGCTTGCTCTCTTGTCTGGCTCGCTCTCTTCTCTGGCTCGCTCGCATATCTGGCTCGCTCGCTCTCAAATCTGGCTCGCTCGCTTTCTCTCTTGTCTTGCTCGCTCTCATATCTGGCTCGCTCGCTCTCATATCTGGCTGGCTCGCTTGCTCTCATATCTGGTTCGCTCGATTGCTCTCTTGTCTGGCTCGCTCTCTTATCTGGCTTGCTCGCTAGCATATCTGGCTCGCACGCTTGCTCTCTTATCTGGCTCGATCGCTCTCATATCTGGCTTGCTCGCTTGCTCTCATGTCTGGCTCGCTCGCTCTCATATCTGGCTTTCACGCTTGCTCTCTTGTCTGGCTCGCTCTCTTATCTGGCTTGCTCGCATATCTGGCTCGCTCGCTCTCACATCTGGCTGGCTCGCTTGCTCTCATTTCTTGCTGGCTCGCTTGCTCTCATATCTGGCTCGCTCGCTTGCTCTCTTGTCTGTCTTGCTCTCTTTTATTGCTCGCTCGCATATCTGGCTCGCTCGCTCTCAAATCTGGCTCGCTCGCTTGCTCTCATATCTGGCTTGCTCGCTCTCAAATCTGGCTCGCTCGCTTGCTCTCATATCTGGCTCGCTCGCTTGCTCTCATATCTGGCTCGCTCGCTTGCTCTCTTGTCTGGCTCGCTCTCTTTTATGGCTCGCTCGCACATCTGTCTCGCTCGCTCTCAAATCTGTCTCGCTCGCTTGCTCTCATATCTGGCTTGCTCGCTTGCTCTCATATCCGGCTCGCTCGCTTGCTCTCATATCTGGCTCTCTTGCTCTCATATCTGGCTCGCTCGCTTGCTTAATTGTCTGGCTCGCTCTCTTATCTGGCTCGCTCGCATATCTTGCTCGCTCGCTCTCACATCTGGCTCGCTCGCTTGCTCTCAAATGTGGCTCGCTCGCTTGCTCTCATGTCTGGCTCGTTCGCTCTCATATCTGGCTCGCTCGCTTTCATATCTTACTCGCTCGCTCTCATGTCTGGCTCCCTCGCTCTCATATCTGGCTTGCTCTCATATCTGGCTCGCTCGCTTGCTCTCTTGTCTGGCTCGCTCTCTTATCTGACTCGCTCGCATATCTGGCTCGCTCGCTCTCAAATCTGGCTCGCTCGCTTGCTCTCATATCTGGCTAGCTCGCTTGCTCTCATATCTGGCTAGCTCGCTTGCTCTCTTGTCTTGCTCGCTCTCTTATCTGGCTCGCTCGCTCTCATATCTGGCTGGCTCGCTTGCTCTCATATCTGGCTCGCTCGCTTGCTCTCATATCTGGCTCTCTTGCTCTCATATCTGGCTCGCTCACTTGCTTAATTGTCTGGCTCGCTCTCTTATCTGGCTTGCTCTCTCTCACATCTGGCTTGCTCACTGCTCTCTTGTCTGGCTCGCTCTCTTATCTGGCTCGCTCGCATATCTTGCTCGCTCGCTCTCACATCTGGCTCGCTCGCTTGCTCTCAAATGTGGCTAGCTCGCTTGCTCTCTTGTCTTGCTCGCTCTCTTATCTGGCTCGCTCGCTCTCATATCTGGCTGGCTCGCTTGCTCTCATATCTGGCTCGCTCGCTTGCTCTCATATCTGGCTCTCTTGCTCTCATATCTGGCTCGCTCACTTGCTTAATTGTCTGGCTCGCTCTCTTATCTGGCTTGCTCTCTCTCACATCTGGCTTGCTCACTGCTCTCTTGTCTGGCTCGCTCTCTTATCTGGCTCGCTCGCATATCTTGCTCGCTCGCTCTCACATCTGGCTCGCTCGCTTGCTCTCAAATGTGGCTAGCTCGCTTGCTCTCTTGTCTTGCTCGCTCTCTTATCTGGCTCGCTCGCTCTCATATCTGGCTGGCTCGCTTGCTCTCATATCTGGCTCGCTCGCTCGCTTGCTCTCTTGTTTGGCTCGCTCTCTTATCTGGCTCGCTCGCTTTCATATCTGGCTCGCTCGCTTGCTCTCATGTCTGGCTCGCTCGCTTACTCTCATGTCTGGCTCGCTCTCATATCTGGCTTTCTCGCTTGCTCTCTTGTCTGGCTCGCTCTCTTATCTGGCTCGCTCGCATACCTGGCTCGCTCGCTCTCACATCTAGCTGGCTCGCTTGCTCTCATATCTGGCTCGCTTGCTTGCTCTCATGTCTGGCTCGCTCGCTCTCATATCTGGCTTTCTCGCTTGCTCTCTTGTCTGGCTCGCTCTCTTATCTGGCTCGCTCTCATACCTGGCTCGCTCGCTCTCACATCTAGCTGGCTCCCTTGCTCTCATATCTGGCTCGCTTGTTCTCTTGTCTGGCTCGCTTTCTTATCTGGCTCGCTCTTATATCTGCCTTGCTAGCTTGCTCTCATATCTGGCTCGCTCGCTTGCTCTCTTGTCTGTCTCGCTCTCTTTTATGGCTCGCTCGCATATCTGGCTCCCTTGCTCTCACATCTGGCTCGCTCGCTTGCTCTCTTTTCTGGCTCGCTCGCTTACTCTCATGTCTGGCTCGCTCTCATATCTGGCTTTCTCGCTTGCTCTCTTGTCTGGCTCGCTCTCTTATCTGGCTCGCTCGCATATCTTGCTAGCTCGCATATCTGGCTCGCTCGCTCTCACATCTGGCTGGCTCGCTTGCTCTCATATCTGGCTCGCTCGCTTGCTCTCTTGTCTGTCTCACTCTCTTTTATGGCTCGTTTGCATATCTGGCTCGCTCGCTTGCTCTCATATCTGGCATGCTCGCTCACTCTCATATCTGGCTTGCTCGCTTGCTCTCATATTCGGCTTGCTCGCTTGCTCTCTTGTCTGGCTCGCTCTCTTATCTGGCTCGCTCGCATATCTGGCTCGCTCGCTCTCAAATCTGGCTCGCTCGCTTGCTCTTTTGTCTTGCTCGCTCCCTTATCTGGCTCGCTCGCTCTCATATCTGGCTGGCTCGCTTGCTCTCATATCTGGCTCGCTCGCTCGCTCTCTTGTCTGGCTCGCTCTCTTATCTGGCTTGCTCGCTAGCATATCTGGCTCGCACGCTTGCTCTCTTGTCTGGCTTGCTCTCTTATCTGGCTCGCTCGCTCTCATATCTAGCTCGCTCGCTTGCTCTCATGTCTGGCTCGCTCTCATATCTGGCTTTCTCGCTTGCTCTCTTGTCTGGCTCGCTCTCTTATCTGGCTCGCTCGCATACCTGGCTCGCTCGCTCTCACATCTAGCTGGCTCGCTTGCTCTCATATCTGGCTCGCTTGCTCTCTTGTCTGGCTCGCTCTCTTATGTGGCTCGCTCTTATATCTGCCTTGCTAGCTCGCTCTCATATCTGGCTCGCTCGCTTGCTCTCTTGTCTGTCTCGCTCTCTTTTATGGCTCCCTCGCATATCTGGCTAGCTTGCTCTCACATCTGGCTCGCTCGCTTGCTCTCTTGTCTGGCTCGCTCTCTTATCTGGCTCGCTCGCATATCTGGCTCGCTCGCTCTCATGTCTGGCTCGCTTCGCTCTCATATCTGGCTTGCTCGCTTGCTCTCATATCTGGCTCGCTCGCTTACTCTCATATCTGGCTCGCTCGCTTGCTCTCTTGTCTGGCTCACTCTCTTATCTGGCTCGCTCGCATATCTGGCTCGCTCGCTCCCAAATCTGGCTTGCTCGCTTGCTCTCATATCTTGCTTGTTCGCTTGCTCTCATATCTGGCTCGCTCGCTTTTTCTCATATCTGGCTCGCTCGCTTGCTCTTTTGTCTGGCTCGCTCTCTTATCTGGCTTGCTCGCTAGCATATCTGGCTCGCACGCTTGCTCTCTTATCTGGCTCGATCACTCTCATATCTGGCTCACTCGCTTGCTCTCATGTCTGGCTCGCTCTCATATCTGGCTTTCTCGCTTGCTCTCTTGTCTGGCTCGCTCTCTTATCTGGCTTGCTTGCATATCTGGCTCGCTCGCTCTCACATCTGGCTGGCTCGCTTGCTCTCATTTCTGGCTGGCTCGCTTGCTCTCATATCTGGCTCGCTCGCTTGCTCTCTTGTCTGTCTCGCTCTCTTTTATGGCTTGCTCGCATATCTGGCTCGCTCGCTCTCAAATCTGGCTCGCTCGCTTGCTCTCATATCCGGCTCGCTCGCTTGCTCTCATATCTGGCTCGCTCGCTTGCTCTCTTGTCTGGCTCGCTCTCTTATCTGGCTCGCTCGCATATCTGGCTCGCTCGCTCTCTTTAATCTGGCTCGCTCACTTGCTCTCATATCTGGCTAGCTCGCTTGCTCTCTTGTCTTGCTCGCTCTCTTATCTGGCTCGCTCGCTCTCATATCTGGCTGGCTCGCTTGCTCTCATATCTGGCTCGCTCGCTTGCTCTCTTGTTTGGCTCGCTCTTTTATCTGGCTAGCTCGCTAGCATATCTGGCTCGCACGCTTGCTCTCTTGTCTGGCTTGCTCTCTTATCTGGCTCGCTCGCTCTCATATCTGGCTCGCTCGCTTGCTCTCATGTCTGGCTCGCTCGCTCTCATATCTGGCTTTCTCGCTTGCTCTCTTGTCTGGCTCGCTCTCTTATCTAGCTCGCTCTCATACCTGGCTCGCTCGCTCTCACATCTAGCTGGCTCCCTTGCTCTCATATCTGGCTCGCTTGTTCTCTTGTCTGGCTCGCTTTCTTATCTGGCTCGCTCTTATATCTGCCTTGCTAGCTTGCTCTCATATCTGGCTCGCTCGCTTGCTCTCTTGTCTGTCTCGCTCTCTTTTATGGCTCGCTCGCATATCTGGCTCCCTTGCTCTCACATCTGGCTCGCTCGCTTGCTCTCTTTTCTGGCTCGCTCTCTTATCTGGCTCGCTCGCTCGCTCGCATATCTGGCTCGCTCGCTCTCATGTCTGGCTCGCTCGCTCTCATATCTGGCTTGCTCGCTTGCTCTCATATCTGGCTTGCTCGCTTGCTCTCATATCTGGCTCGCTCGCTTGCTCTCATATCTGGCTCGCTCGCTTGTTCTCATATCTGGCTCGCTCGCTTGCTCTCTTGTCTGGCTCGCTCTCTTATCTGGCTCGCTCGCATATCTGGCCCCACTCGCTCTCAAATCTGGCTTGCTCTCATATTTGGCTAGCTCGCTTTCTCTCTTGTCTTGCTCGCTCTCTTATCTGGCTCGCTCGCTCTCATATCTGGCTGGTTCGCTTGCTCTCATATCTGGCTTGCTCGCTTGCTCTCTTGTCTGGCTCGCTCTCTTATCTGGCTTGCTCGCTAGCATATCTGGCTTGCACGCTTGCTCTCTTGTCTGGCTTGCTCTCTTATCTGGCTCGCTCGCTCTCATATCTGGCTCGCTCGCTTGCTCTCATATCTGGCTCGCTCGCTTGCTCTCTTGTCTGGCTCGCTCTCTTATCTGGCTCGCTCACATATCTGGCTCGCTCGCTCTCATATCTAGCTGGCTCGCTTGCTCTCATATTTGGCTCGCTCGCTTGCTCTCTTGTCTGGCTCGCTCTCTTATCTGGCTCGCTCTCATATCTGGCTTGCTAGCTTGCTCTCATATCTGGCTCGCTCGCTTGCTCTCTTGTCTGTCTCGCTTTCTTTTATGGCTCGCACGCATATCTGGCTCGCTCGCTCTCACATCTGGCTCGCTCGCTTGCTCGCTCGCATATCTGGTTCGCTCGCTCTCATATCTTACTCGCTCCGTCTCATGTCTGGCTCGCTCGCTCTCATATCTGCTTGCTCTCATATCTGGCTCGCTCGCTTGCTCTCTTGTCTGGCTCGCTCTCTTATCTGGCTCGCTCGCATATCTTGCGCGCTCACTCTCAAATCTGGCTCGCTTGCTTGCTCTCATATCTGGCTAGCTCGCTTGCTCTCATATCTGGCTAGCTCGTTTGTTCTCTTGTCTTGCTCGCTCTCTTATCTGGCTCGCTTGCTCTCATATCTGGCTGGCTCGCTCGCTCTCATATCTGGCTCGCTCGCTTGCTCTCATATCTGACTCTCTTGCTCTCATATCTGGCTCGCTCGCTTGCTTAATTGTCTGGCTCGCTCTCTTATCTGGCTCGCTCGCATATCTCGCTCGCTCGCTCTCACATCTGGCTCGCTCGCTTGCTCTCAAATGTGGCTCGCTCGCTTGCTCTCATGTCTGGCTCGTTCGCTCTCATATCTGGCTCGCTCGCTTTCATATCTTACTCGCTCGCTCTCATGTCTGGCTCCCTCGCTCTCATATCTGGCTTGCTCTCATATCTGGCTCGCTCGCTTGCTCTCTTGTCTGCCTCGCTCTCTTATCTGACTCGCTCGCATATCTGGCTCGCTCGCTCTCAAATCTGGCTCGCTCGCTTGCTTTCATATCTGGCTAGCTCGCTTGCTCTCTTGTCTTGCTCGCTCTCTTATCTGGCTCGCTCGCTCTCATATCTGGCTGGCTCGCTTGCTTTCATATCTGGCTCGCTCGCTTGCTCTCATATCTGGCTCTCTTGCTCTCAGATCTGGCTCGCTCGCTTGCTTAATTGTCTGGCTCGCTCTCTTATCTGGCTTGCTCTCTCTCACATCTGGCTTGCTCGCTGCTCTCTTGTCTGGCTCGCTCTCTTATCTGGCTCGCTCGCATATCTTGCTCGCTCTCACATCTGGCTCGCTCGCTTGCTCTCAAATGTGGCTAGCTCGCTTGCTCTCTTGTCTTGCTCCCTCTCTTATCTGGCTCGCTCGCTCTCATATCTGGCTGGCTCGCTTGCTCTCATATCTGGCTCGCTCGCTTGCTCTCTGTCTGGCTCGCTCTCTTATCTGGCTCGCTCGCATATCTTGCGCGCTCACTCTCAAATCTGGCTCGCTTGCTTGCTCTCATATCTGGCTAGCTCGCTTGCACTCATATCTGGCTAGCTCGTTTGCTCTCATTGTCTTGCTCGCTCTCTTATCTGGCTCGCTCGCTCTCATATCTGGCTCGCTCGCTCTCATATCTGGCTGGCTCGCTGCTCTCATATCTGGCTCGCCTCGCTTGCTCTCATGTCTGGCTCGTTCGCTCTCATATCTGGCTCGCTCGCTTTCATATCTTACTCGCTCGCTCTCATGTCTGGCTCCCTCGCTCTCATATCTGGCTTGCTCTCATATCTGGCTCGCTCGCTTGCTCTCTTGTCTGGCTCGCTCTCTTATCTGACTCGCTCGCATATCTGGCTCGCTCGCTCTCAAATCTGGCTCGCTCGCTTGCTCTCATATCTGGCTAGCTCGCTTGCTCTTCATATCTGGCTAGCTCGCTTGCTCTCTTGTCTTGCTCGCTCTCTTATCTGGCTCGCTCGCTCTCATATCTGGCTGGCTCGCTTGCTCTCATATCTGGCTCGCTCGCTTGCTCTCATATCTGGCTCTCTTGCTCTCAGATCTGGCTCGCTCGCTTGCTTAATTGTCTGGCTCGCTCTCTTATCTGGCTTGCTCTCTCTCACATCTGGCTTGCTCGCTGCTCTCTTGTCTGGCTCGCTCTCTTATCTGGCTCGCTCGGCATATCTTGCTCGCTCGCTCTCACATCTGGCTCGCTCGCTTGCTCTCAAATGTGGCTAGCTCGCTTGCTCTCTTGTCTTGCTCCCTCTCTTATCTGGCTCGCTCGCTCTCATATCTGGCTGGCTCGCTTGCTCTCATATCTGGATCGCTCGCTTGCTCTCTTGTCTGGCTCGCTCTCTTATCTGGTTTGCTCGCTAGCATATCTGGCTCGCACGCTTGCTCTCTTGTCTGGCTTGCTCTCTTATCTGGCTCGCTCGCTTTCATATCTGGCTCGCTCGCTTGCTCTCATGTCTGGCTCGCTTGCTCTCATGTCTGGCTCGCTCTCATATCTGGCTTTCTCGCTTGCTCTCTTGTCTGGCTCGCTCTCTTATCTGGCTCGCTCGCATATCTGGCTCGCTCGCTCTCACATCTGGCTGGCTCGCTTGCTCTCATTTCTGGCTGGCTCGCTTGCTCTCATATCTGGCTCGCTCGCTTGCTCTCTTGTCTGTCTCACTCTCTTTTATGGCTCGTTTGCATATCTGGCTCGCTCACTTGCTCTCATATCTGGCATGCTCGCTCACTCTCATATATGGCTTGCTCGCTTGCTCTCATATTCGGCTCGCTCGCTTGCTCTCATATCTGGCACGCTCGCTTGCTCTCTTGTCTGGCTCGCTCTCTTATCTGGCTCGCTCGCATATCTGGCTCGCTCGCTCTCAAATCTGGCTCGCTCGCTTGCTCTCATATCTGGCTAGCTCGCTTGCTCTCTTGTCTTGCTCGCTCTCTTATCTGGCTCGCTCGCTCTCATATCTGGCTTGCTCGCTTGCTCTCATATCTGGCTCGCTCGCTTGCTCTCATATCTGGCTCTCTTGCTCTCAGATCTGGCTCGCTCGCTTGCTTAATTGTCTGGCTCGCTCTCTTATCTGGCTTGCTCTCTCTCACATCTGGCTTGCTCGCTGCTCTCTTGTCTGGCTCGCTCTCATCTGGCTCGCTCGCATATCCTGCTCGCTCGCTCTCACATCTGGCTCGCTCGCTTGCTCTCAAATGTGGCTAGCTCGCTTGCTCTCTTGTCTTGCTCCCTCTCTTATCTGGCTCGCTCGCTCTCATATCTGGCTGGCTCGCTTGCTCTCATATCTGGATCGCTCGCTTGCTCTCTTGTCTGGCTCGCTCTCTTATCTGGTTTGCTCGCTAGCATATCTGGCTCGCACGCTTGCTCTCTTGTCTGGCTTGCTCTCTTATCTGGCTCGCTCGCTTTCATATCTGGCTCGCTCGCTTGCTCTCATGTCTGGCTCGCTTGCTCTCATGTCTGGGCTCGCTCTCATATCTTGCTTTCTCGCTTGCTCTCTTGTCTGGCTCGCTCTCTATCTGGCTCGCTCGCATATCTGGCTCGCTCGCTCTCTGGCTGGCTCGCTTGCTCTCATTTCTGGCTGGCTCGCTTGCTCTCATATCTGGCTGGCTCGCTTGCTCTCATTTCTGGCTGGCTCGCTTGCTCTCATATCTGGCTCGCTCGCTTGCTCTCTTGTCTGTCTCACTATCTTTTATGGCTCGTTTGCATATCTGGCTCGCTCGCTTGCTCTCATATCTGGCATGCTCGCTCACTCTCATATATGGCTTTGCTCGCTTGCTCTCATATCTGGCACGCTCGCTTGCTCTCTTGTCTGGCTCGCTCTCTTATCTGGCTCGCTCGCATATCTGGCTCGCTCGCTCTCAATTTCTGGCTCGCTCGCTTGCTCTCATATCTGGCTAGCTCGCTTGCTCTCTTGTCTTGCTCGCTCTCTTATCTGGCTCGCTCGCTCTCATATCTGGCTGGCTCGCTTGCTCTCATATCTGGCTCGCTCGCATGCTCTCTTGTCTGGCTCGCTCTCTTATCTGGCTTGCTCGCTAGCATATCTGGCTCGCACGCTTGCTCTCTTGTCTGGCTTGATCTCTTATCTGGCTCGCTCGCTCTCATATCTGGCTCGCTCGCTTGCTCTCATGTCTGGCTCGCTCGGCTCTCATATCTGGCTTTCTCGCTTGCTCTCTTGTCTGGCTCGCTCTCTTATCTGCTTGCTCTCATACCTGGCTCGCTCGCTCTCACATCTGGCTGGCTCGCTTGCTCTCATTTCTGGCTGGCTCGCTTGCTCTCATATCTGGCTCGCTCGCTTGCTCTCTTGTCTGTCTCGCCTCTCTTTTATGGCTCGCTCGCATATCTGGCTCGCTTGCTCTCAAATCTGGCTCGCTCGCTTGCTCTCATATCTTGCTTGCTCGCTTGCTCTCATATCCGGCTCGCTCGCTTGCTCTCATATCTGGCTCGCTCGCTTGCTCTCTTGTCTGGCTCGCTCTCTTATCTGGCTCGCTCGCATATCTGGCTCGCTCGCTCTCACATCTAGCTGGCTCGCTTGCTCTCATATCTGGCTCGCTTGCTCTCTTGTCTGGCTTGCTCTCTTATCTGGCTCGCTCTTATATCTGCCTTGCTAGCTCGCTCTCATATCTGGCTCGCTCGCTTGCTCTCTTGTCTGTCTCGCTTTCTTTTATGGCTCGCTCACATATCTGGCTAGCTTGCTCTCACATCTGGCTCGCTCGCTTGCTCTCTTGTCTGGCTCACTCTCTTATCTGGCTCGCTCGCTCGCATATCTGGCTCGCTCGCTCTCATGTCTGGTTCGCTCGCTCTCATATCTGGCTTGCTCGCTTGCTCTCATATCTGGCTCGCTCGCTTACTCTCAAATCTGGCTCGCTCGCTTGCTCTCTTGTCTGGCTCACTCTCTTATCTGGCTCGCTCGCATATCTGGCTCGCTCGCTCTCAAATCTGGCTCGCTCGCTTGCTCTCATATCTGGCTCGCTCGCTTGCTCTTTTGTCTGGCTTACTCTCTTATCTGGCTTGCTCGCTAGCATATCTGGCTCGCACGCTTGCTCTCATATCTGGATCGCTCGCTTGCTCTCTTGTCTGGCTCGCTCTCTTATCTGGTTTGCTCGCTAGCATATCTGGCTCGCACGCTTGCTCTCTTGTCTGGCTTGCTCTCTTATCTGGCTCGCTCGCTTTCATATCTGGCTCGCTCGCTTGCTCTCATGTCTGGCTCGCTTGCTCTCATGTCTGGCTCGCTCTCATATCTGGCTTTCTCGCTTGCTCTCTTGTCTGGCTCGCTCTCTTATCTGGCTCGCTCGCATATCTGGCTCGCTCGCTCTCACATCTGGCTGGCTCGCTTGCTCTCATTTCTGGCTGGCTCGCTTGCTCTCATATCTGACTCGCTCGCTTGCTCTCTTGTCTGTCTCACTCTCTTTTATGGCTCGTTTGCATATCTGGCTCGCTCACTTGCTCTCATATCTGGCATGCTCACTCACTCTCATATATGGCTTGCTCGCTTGCTCTCATATTCGGCTCGCTCGCTTGCTCTCATATCTGGCACGCTCGCTTGCTCTCTTGTCTGGCTCGCTCTCTTATCTGGCTCGCTCGCATATCTGGCTCGCTCGCTCTCAAATCTGGCTCGCTCGCTTGCTCTCATATCTGGCTAGCTCGCTTGCTCTCTTGTCTTGCTCGCTCTCTTATCTGGCTCGCTCGCTCTCATATCTGGCTTGCTCGCTTGCTCTCATATCTGGCTCGCTCGCTTGCTCTCATATCTGGCTCTCTTGCTCTCAGATCTGGCTCGCTCGCTTGCTTAATTGTCTGGCTCGCTCTCTTATCTGGCTTGCTCTCTCTCACATCTGGCTTGCTCGCTGCTCTCTTGTCTGGCTCGCTCTCATCTGGCTCGCTCGCATATCCTGCTCGCTCGCTCTCACATCTGGCTCGCTCGCTTGCTCTCAAATGTGGCTAGCTCGCTTGCTCTCTTGTCTTGCTCCCTCTCTTATCTGGCTCGCTCGCTCTCATATCTGGCTGGCTCGCTTGCTCTCATATCTGGATCGCTCGCTTGCTCTCTTGTCTGGCTCGCTCTCTTATCTGGTTTGCTCGCTAGCATATCTGGCTCGCACGCTTGCTCTCTTGTCTGGCTTGCTCTCTTATCTGGCTCGCTCGCTTTCATATCTGGCTCGCTCGCTTGCTCTCATGTCTGGCTCGCTTGCTCTCATGTCTGGCTCGCTCTCATATCTTGCTTTCTCGCTTGCTCTCTTGTCTGGCTCGCTCTCTTATCTGGCTCGCTCGCATATCTGGCTCGCTCGCTCTCTGGCTGGCTCGCTTGCTCTCATTTCTGGCTGGCTCGCTTGCTCTCATATCTGGCTGGCTCGCTTGCTCTCATTTCTGGCTGGCTCGCTTGCTCTCATATCTGGCTCGCTCGCTTGCTCTCTTGTCTGTCTCACTATCTTTTATGGCTCGTTTGCATATCTGGCTCGCTCGCTTGCTCTCATATCTGGCATGCTCGCTCACTCTCATATATGGCTTGCTCGCTTGCTCTCATATCTGGCACGCTCGCTTGCTCTCTTGTCTGGCTCGCTCTCTTATCTGGCTCGCTCGCATATCTGGCTCGCTCGCTCTCAAATCTGGCTCGCTCGCTTGCTCTCATATCTGGCTAGCTCGCTTGCTCTCTTGTCTTGCTCGCTCTCTTATCTGGCTCGCTCGCTCTCATATCTGGCTGGCTCGCTTGCTCTCATATCTGGCTCGCTCGCATGCTCTCTTGTCTGGCTCGCTCTCTTATCTGGCTTGCTCGCTAGCATATCTGGCTCGCACGCTTGCTCTCTTGTCTGGCTTGATCTCTTATCTGGCTCGCTCGCTCTCATATCTGGCTCGCTCGCTTACTCTCATGTCTGGCTCGCTCGCTCTCATATCTGGCTTTCTCGCTTGCTCTCTTGTCTGGCTCGCTCTCTTATCTGGCTTGCTCTCATACCTGGCTCGCTCGCTCTCACATCTGGCTGGCTCGCTTGCTCTCATTTCTGGCTGGCTCGCTTGCTCTCATATCTGGCTCGCTCGCTTGCTCTCTTGTCTGTCTCGCTCTCTTTTATGGCTCGCTCGCATATCTGGCTCGCTTGCTCTCAAATCTGGCTCGCTCGCTTGCTCTCATATCTTGCTTGCTCGCTTGCTCTCATATCCGGCTCGCTCGCTTGCTCTCATATCTGGCTCGCTCGCTTGCTCTCTTGTCTGGCTCGCTCTCTTATCTGGCTCGCTCGCATATCTGGCTCGCTCGCTCTCACATCTAGCTGGCTCGCTTGCTCTCATATCTGGCTCGCTTGCTCTCTTGTCTGGCTTGCTCTCTTATCTGGCTCGCTCTTATATCTGCCTTGCTAGCTCGCTCTCATATCTGGCTCGCTCGCTTGCTCTCTTGTCTGTCTCGCTTTCTTTTATGGCTCGCTCGCATATCTGGCTAGCTTGCTCTCACATCTGGCTCGCTCGCTTGCTCTCTTGTCTGGCTCGCTCTCTTATCTGGCTCGCTCGCTCGCATATCTGGCTCGCTCGCTCTCATGTCTGGTTCGCTCGCTCTCATATCTGGCTTGCTCGCTTGCTCTCATATCTGGCTCGCTCGCTTACTCTCAAATCTGGCTCGCTCGCTTGCTCTCTTGTCTGGCTCACTCTCTTATCTGGCTCGCTCGCATATCTGGCTCGCTCGCTCTCAAATCTGGCTCGCTCGCTTGCTCTCATATCTGGCTCGCTCGCTTGCTCTTTTGTCTGGCTTACTCTCTTATCTGGCTTGCTCGCTAGCATATCTGGCTCGCACGCTTGCTCTCTTATCTGGCTCGATCGCTCTCATATCTGGCTCGCTCGCTTGCTTTCATGTCTGGCTCGCTCGCTCTCATATCTGGCTTTCTCGCTTGCTCTCTTGTCTGGCTCGCTCTCTTATCTGGCTTGCTCGCATATCTGGCTCGCTCACTCTCACATCTGGCTGGCTCGCTTGCTCTCATTTCTGGCTGGCTCGCTTGCTCTCATATCTGGCTCGCTCGCTTGCTCTCTTTTATGGCTCGCTCGCATATCTGGCTCGCTCGCTCTCAAATCTGGCTCGCTCGCTTGCTCTCATATCTGGCTTGCTGGCTTGCTCTCATATCTGGCTCGCTCGCTTGCTCTCATATCTGGCTCGCTCGCTTACTCTCTTGTCTGGCTCGCTCGCATATCTGGCTCGCTCGCTCTCAAATCTGGCTCGCTCGCTTGCTCTCATATCTGGCTAGCTCGCTTGCTCTCTTGTCTTGCTCGCTCTCTTATCTGGCTCGCTCGCTCTCATATCTGGCTGGCTCGCTTGCTCTCATATCTGGCTTGCTCGCTTGCTCTCTTGTCTGGCTCGCTCTCTTATCTGGCTAGCTCGCTAGCATATCTGGCTCGCACGCTTGCTTTCTTGTCTGGCTTGCTCTCTTATCTGGCTCGCTCGCTCTCATATCTGGCTCGCTCGCTTGCTCTCATGTCTGGCTCGCTCGCTCTCATATCTGGCTTTCTTGCTTGCTCTCTTGTCTGGCTCGCTCTCTTATCTGGCTCGCTCTCATACCTGGCTCGCTCGCTCTCACATCTAGCTGGCTCCCTTGCTCTCATATCTGGCTCGCTTGCTCTCTTGTCTGGCTCGCTTTCTTATCTGGCTCGCTCTTATATCTGCCTTGCTAGCTTGCTCTCATATCTGGCTCGCTCGCTTGCTCTCTTGTCTGTCTCGCTCTCTTTTATGGCTCGCTCGCATATCTGGCTCCCTTGCTCTCACATCTGGCTCGCTCGCTTGCTCTCTTGTCTGGCTCGCTCTCTTATCTGGCTCGCTCGCTCGCATTTCTGGCTCGCTCGCTCTCATGTCTGGCTCGCTCGCTCTCATATCTGGCTTGCTCGCTTGCTCTCATATCTGGCTTGCTCGCTTGCTCTCATATCTGGCTCGCTCGCTTGCTTTCATATCTGGCTCGCTCGCTTGTTCTCATATCTGGCTCGCTCGCTTGCTCTCTTGTCTGGCTCGCTCTCTTATCTGGCTCGCTCGCATATCTGGCTCGCTCGCTCTCATATCTGGCTTGCTCTCATATTTGGCTAGCTCGCTTTCTCTCTTGTTTTGCTCGCTCTCTTATCTGGCTCGCTCGCTCTCATATCTGGCTGGTTCGCTTGCTCTCATATCCGGCTCGCTCGCTTGCTCTCTTGTCTGGCTCGCTCTCTTATCTGGCTTGCTCGCTAGCATATCTGGCTTGCACGCTTGCTCTCTTGTCTGGCTTGCTCTCTTATCTGGCTCGCTCGCTCTCATATCTGGCTCGCTCGCTTGCTCTCTTGTCTGGCTCGCTCTCTTATCTGGCTTGCTCACATATCTGGCTCGCTCGCTCTCACATCTAGCTGGCTCGCTTGCTCTCATATTTGTCTCGCTCGCTTGCTCTCTTGTCTGGCTCGCTCTCTTATCTGGCTCGCTCTCATATCTGGCTTGCTAGCTTGCTCTCATATCTGGCTCGCTCGCTTGCTCTCTTGTCTGTCTCGCTCGCATATCTGGCTCGCTCGCTCTCACATCTGGCTCGCTCGCTCTCACATCTGGCTCGCTCGCTTGCTCGCATATCTGGTTCGCTCGCTCTCATATCTTACTCGCTCCGTCTCATGTCTGGCTCGCTCGCTCTCATATCTGGCTTGCTCGCTTGCTCTCATATCTGGCTCGCTCGCTTGCTCTCTTGTCTGGCTCGCTCTCTTATCTGGCTCGCTCGCATATCTTGCGCGCTCACTCTCAAATCTGGCTCGCTTGCTTGCTCTCATATCTGGCTAGCTCGCTTGCACTCATATCTGGCTAGCTCGTTTGCTCTCTTGTCTTGCTCGCTCTCTTATCTGGCTCGCTCGCTCTCATATCTGGCTGGCTCGCTTGCTCTCATATCTGGCTCGCTCGCTTGCTCTCATATCTGGCTCTCTTGCTCTCATATCTGGCTCGCTCGCTTGCTTAATTGTCTGGCTAGCTCTCTTATCTGGCTCGCTAGCATATCTTGCTCGCTCGCTTTCACATCTGGCTCGCTTGCTTGCTCTCAAATGTGCCTCGCTCGCTTGCTCTCATGTCTGGCTCGTTCGCTCTCATATCTGGCTCGCTCGCTTTCATATCTTACTCGCTCGCTCTCATGTCTGGCTCCCTCGCTCTCATATCTGGCTTGCTCTCATATCTGGCTCGCTCGCTTGCTCTCTTGTCTGGCTAGCTCGCTTGCTCTCTTGTCTTGCTCGCTCTCTTATCTGGCTCGCTCGCTCTCATATCTGGCTGGCTCGCTTGCTCTCATATCTGGCTCGCTCGCTTGCTCTCATATCTGGCTCTCTTGCTCTCATATCTGGCTCGCTCGCTTGCTTAATTGTCTGGCTCGCTCTCTTATCTGGCTTGCTCTCTCTCACATCTGGCTTGCTCGCTGCTCTCTTGTCTGGCTCGCTCTCTTATCTGGCTCGCTCTCTTATCTGGCTCGCTTGCATATCTTGCTCGCTCGCTCTCACATCTGGCTCGCTCGCTTGCTCTCAAATGTGGCTAGCTCGCTTGCTCTCTTGTCTTGCTCGCTCTCTTATCTGGCTCGCTCGCTCTCATATCTGGCTGGCTCGCTTGCTCTCATATCTGGCTCGCTCGCTTGCTCTCATGTCTGGCTCGCTCGCTTGCTCTCATGTCTGGCTCGCTCTCATATCTGGCTTTCTCGCTTGCTCTCTTGTCTGGCTCGCTCTCTTATCTGGCTCGCTCGCATATCTGGCTCGCTCGCATATCTGGCTCGCTCGCTCTCACATCTGGCTGGCTCGCTTGCTCTCATCTCTGGCTGGCTCGCTTGCTCTCATATCTGGCTCGCTCGCTTGCTCTCTTGTCTGTCTCACTCTCTTTTATGGCTCGTTTGCATATCTGGCTCGCTCGCTTGCTCTCATATCTGGCATGCTTGCTCACTCTCATATCTGGCTTGCTCGCTTGCTCTCATATTCGGCTCGCTCGCTTGCTCTCATATCTGGCACGCTCGCTTGCTCTCTTGTCTGGCTCGCTCTCTTATCTGGCTCGCTCGCATATCTGGCTCGCTCGCTCTCAAATCTGGCTCGCTCGCTTGCTCTCATATCTGGCTAGCTCGCTTGCTCTCTTGTCTTACTCGCTCTCTTATCTGGCTCGCTCGCTCTCATATCTGGCTTGCTCGCTTGCTCTCATATCTGGCTCGCTCGCTTGCTCTCATATCTGGCTCTCTTGCTCTCAGATCTGGCTCGCTCGCTTGCTTAATTGTCTGGCTCGCTCTCTTATCTGGCTTGCTCTCTCTCACATCTGGCTTGCTCGCTGCTCTCTTGTCTGGCTCGCTCTCATCTGGCTCGCTCGCATATCTTGCTCGCTCGCTCTCACATCTGGCTCGCTCGCTTGCTCTCAAATGTGGCTAGCTCGCTTGCTCTCTTGTCTTGCTCCCTCTCTTATCTGGCTCGCTCGCTCTCATATCTGGCTGGCTCGCTTGCTCTCATATCTGGATCGCTCGCTTGCTCTCTTGTCTGGCTCGCTCTCTTATCTGGTTTGCTCGCTAGCATATCTGGCTCGCACGCTTGCTCTCTTGTCTGGCTTGCTCTCTTATCTGGCTCGCTCGCTTTCATATCTGGCTCGCTCGCTTGCTCTCATGTCTGGCTCGCTTGCTCTCATGTCTGGCTCGCTCTCATATCTTGCTTTCTCGCTTGCTCTCTTGTCTGGCTCGCTCTCTTATCTGGCTCGCTCGCATATCTGGCTCGCTCGCTCTCTGGCTGGCTCGCTTGCTCTCATTTCTGGCTGGCTCGCTTGCTCTCATATCTGGCTGGCTCGCTTGCTCTCATTTCTGGCTGGCTCGCTTGCTCTCATATCTGGCTCGCTCGCTTGCTCTCTTGTCTGTCTCACTATCTTTTATGGCTCGTTTGCATATCTGGCTCGCTCGCTTGCTCTCATATCTGGCATGCTCGCTCACTCTCATATATGGCTTGCTCGCTTGCTCTCATATCTGGCACGCTCGCTTGCTCTCTTGTCTGGCTCGCTCTCTTATCTGGCTCGCTCGCATATCTGGCTCGCTCGCTCTCAAATCTGGCTCGCTCGCTTGCTCTCATATCTGGCTAGCTCGCTTGCTCTCTTGTCTTGCTCGCTCTCTTATCTGGCTCGCTCGCTCTCATATCTGGCTGGCTCGCTTGCTCTCATATCTGGCTCGCTCGCTTGCTCTCTTGTCTGGCTCGCTCTCTTATCTGGCTTGCTCGCTAGCATATCTGGCTCGCACGCTTGCTCTCTTGTCTGGCTTGATCTCTTATCTGGCTCGCTCGCTCTCATATCTGGCTCGCTCGCTTGCTCTCATGTCTGGCTCGCTCGCTCTCATATCTGGCTTTCTCGCTTGCTCTCTTGTCTGGCTCGCTCTCTTATCTGGCTTGCTCTCATACCTGGCTCGCTCGCTCTCACATCTGGCTGGCTCGCTTGCTCTCATTTCTGGCTGGCTCGCTTGCTCTCATATCTGGCTCGCTCGCTTGCTCTCTTGTCTGTCTCGCTCTCTTTTATGGCTCGCTCGCATATCTGGCTCGCTTGCTCTCAAATCTGGCTCGCTCGCTTGCTCTCATATCTTGCTTGCTCGCTTGCTCTCATATCCGGCTCGCTCGCTTGCTCTCATATCTGGCTCGCTCGCTTGCTCTCTTGTCTGGCTCGCTCTCTTATCTGGCTCGCTCGCATATCTGGCTCGCTCGCTCTCACATCTAGCTGGCTCGCTTGCTCTCATATCTGGCTCGCTTGCTCTCTTGTCTGGCTTGCTCTCTTATCTGGCTCGCTCTTATATCTGCCTTGCTAGCTCGCTCTCATATCTGGCTCGCTCGCTTGCTCTCTTGTCTGTCTCGCTTTCTTTTATGGCTCGCTCGCATATCTGGCTAGCTTGCTCTCACATCTGGCTCGCTCGCTTGCTCTCTTGTCTGGCTCGCTCTCTTATCTGGCTCGCTCGCTCGCATATCTGGCTCGCTCGCTCTCATGTCTGGTTCGCTCGCTCTCATATCTGGCTTGCTCGCTTGCTCTCATATCTGGCTCGCTCGCTTACTCTCATATCTGGCTCGCTCGCTTGCTCTCTTGTCTGGCTCACTCTCTTATCTGGCTCGCTCGCATATCTGGCTCGCTCGCTCTCAAATCTGGCTCGCTCGCTTGCTCTCATATCTGGCTCGCTCGCTTGCTCTTTTGTCTGGCTCACTCTCTTATCTGGCTTGCTCGCTAGCATATCTGGCTCGCACGCTTGCTCTCTTATCTGGCTCGATCGCTCTCATATCTGGCTCGCTCGCTTGCTTTCATGTCTGGCTCGCTCGCTCTCATATCTGGCTTTCTCGCTTGCTCTCTTGTCTGGCTCGCTCTCTTATCTGGCTTGCTCGCATATCTGGCTCGCTCACTCTCACATCTGGCTGGCTCGCTTGCTCTCATTTCTGGCTGGCTCGCTTGCTCTCATATCTGGCTCGCTCGCTTGCTCTCTTTTATGGCTCGCTCGCATATCTGGCTCGCTCGCTCTCAAATCTGGCTCGCTCGCTTGCTCTCATATCTGGCTTGCTGGCTTGCTCTCATATCCGGCTCGCTCGCTTGCTCTCATATCTGGCTCGCTCGCTTACTCTCTTGTCTGGCTCGCTCGCATATCTGGCTCGCTCGCTCTCAAATCTGGCTCGCTCGCTTGCTCTCATATCTGGCTAGCTCGCTTGCTCTCTTGTCTTGCTCGCTCTCTTATCTGGCTCGCTCGCTCTCATATCTGGCTGGCTCGCTTGCTCTCATATCTGGCTTGCTCGCTTGCTCTCTTGTCTGGCTCGCTCTCTTATCTGGCTAGCTCGCTAGCATATCTGGCTCGCACGCTTGCTTTCTTGTCTGGCTTGCTCTCTTATCTGGCTCGCTCGCTCTCATATCTGGCTCGCTCGCTTGCTCTCATGTCTGGCTCGCTCGCTCTCATATCTGGCTTTCTCGCTTGCTCTCTTGTCTGGCTCGCTCTCTTATCTGGCTCGCTCTCATACCTGGCTCGCTCGCTCTCACATCTAGCTGGCTCCCTTGCTCTCATATCTGGCTCGCTTGCTCTCTTGTCTGGCTCGCTTTCTTATCTGGCTCGCTCTTATATCTGCCTTGCTAGCTTGCTCTCATATCTGGCTCGCTCGCTTGCTCTCTTGTCTGTCTTGCTCTCTTTTATGGCTCGCTCGCATATCTGGCTCCCTTGCTCTCACATCTGGCTCGCTCGCTTGCTCTCTTGTCTGGCTCGCTCTCTTATCTGGCTCGCTCGCTCGCATTTCTGGCTCGCTCGCTCTCATGTCTGGCTCGCTCGCTCTCATATCTGGCTTGCTCGCTTGCTCTCATATCTGGCTTGCTCGCTTGCTCTCATATCTGGCTCGCTCGCTTGCTTTCATATCTGGCTCGCTCGCTTGTTCTCATATCTGGCTCGCTCGCTTGCTCTCTTGTCTGGCTCGCTCTCTTATCTGGCTCGCTCGCATATCTGGCTCGCTCGCTCTCATATCTGGCTTGCTTTCATATTTGGCTAGCTCGCTTTCTCTCTTGTTTTGCTCGCTCTCTTATCTGGCTCGCTCGCTCTCATATCTGGCTGGTTCGCTTGCTCTCATATCCGGCTCGCTCGCTTGCTCTCTTGTCTGGCTCGCTCTCTTATCTGGCTTGCTCGCTAGCATATCTGGCTTGCACGCTTGCTCTCTTGTCTGGCTTGCTCTCTTATCTGGCTCGCTCGCTCTCATATCTGGCTCGCTTGCTTGCTCTCATATCTGGCTCGCTCGCTTGCTCTCTTGTCTGGCTCGCTCTCTTATCTGGCTTGCTCACATATCTGGCTGGCTCGCTCTCACATCTAGCTGGCTCGCTTGCTCTCATATTTGTCTCGCTCGCTTGCTCTCTTGTCTGGCTCGCTCTCTTATCTGGCTCGCTCTCATATCTGGCTTGCTAGCTCGCTCTCACATCTGGCTCGCTCGCTTGCTCGCATATCTGGTTCGCTCGCTCTCATATCTTACTCGCTCCGTCTCATGTCTGGCTCGCTCGCTCTCATATCTGGCTTGCTTGCTTGCTCTCATATCTGGCTCGCTCGCTTGCTCTCTTGTCTGGCTCGCTCTCTTATCTGGCTCGCTCGCATATCTTGCGCGCTCACTCTCAAATCTGGCTCGCTTGCTTGCTCTCATATCTGGCTAGCTCGCTTGCACTCATATCTGGCTAGCTCGTTTGCTCTCTTGTCTTGCTCGCTCTCTTATCTGGCTCGCTCGCTCTCATATCTGGCTGGCTCGCTTGCTCTCATATCTGGCTCGCTCGCTTGCTCTCATATCTGGCTCTCTTGCTCTCATATCTGGCTCGCTCGCTTGCTTAATTGTCTGGCTAGCTCTCTTATCTGGCTCGCTAGCATATCTTGCTCGCTCGCTCTCACATCTGGCTCGCTCGCTTGCTCTCAAATGTGGCTCGCTCGCTTGCTCTCATGTCTGGCTCGTTCGCTCTCATATCTGGCTCGCTCGCTTTCATATCTTACTCGCTCGCTCTCATGTCTGGCTCCCTCGCTCTCATATCTGGCTTGCTCTCATATCTGGCTCGCTCGCTTGCTCTCTTGTCTGGCTAGCTCGCTTGCTCTCTTGTCTTGCTCGCTCTCTTATCTGGCTCGCTCGCTCTCATATCTGGCTGGCTCGCTTGCTCTCATATCTGGCTCGCTCGCTTGCTCTCATATCTGGCTCTCTTGCTCTCATATCTGGCTCGCTCGCTTGCTTAATTGTCTGGCTCGCTCTCTCTCACATCTGGCTTGCTCGCTGCTCTCTTGTCTGGCTCGCTCTCTTATCTGGCTCGCTCTCTTATCTGGCTCGCTTGCATATCTTGCTCGCTCGCTCTAACATCTGGCTCGCTCGCTTGCTCTCAAATGTGGCTAGCTCGCTTGCTCTGTTGTCTTGCTCGCTCTCTTATCTGGCTCGCTCGCTCTCATATCTGGCTGGCTCGCTTGCTCTCATATCTGGCTCGCTCGCTTGCTCTCATGTCTGGCTCGCTCGCTTGCTCTCATGTCTGGCTCGCTCTCATATCTGGCTTTCTCGCTTGCTCTCTTGTCTGGCTCGCTCTCTTATCTGGCTCGCTCGCATATCTGGCTCGCTCGCATATCTGGCTCGCTCTCTCTCACATCTGGCTGGCTCGCTTGCTCTCATCTCTGGCTGGCTCACTTGCTCTCATATCTGGCTCGCTCGCTTGCTCTCTTGTCTGTCTCACTCTCTTTTATGGCTCGTTTGCATATCTGGCTCGCTCGCTTGCTCTCATATCTGGCATGCTTGCTCACTCTCATATCTGGCTTGCTCGCTTGCTCTCATATTCGGCTCGCTCGCTTGCTCTCATATCTGGCACGCTCGCTTGCTCTCTTGTTTGGCTCGCTCTCTTATCTGGCTCGCTCGCATATCTGGCTCGCTCGCTCTCAAATCTGGCTCGCTCGCTTGCTCTCATATCTGGCTAGCTCGCTTGCTCTCTTGTCTTGCTCGCTCTCTTATCTGGCTCGCTCGCTCTCATATCTGGCTGGCTCGCTTGCTCTCATATCTGGCTCGCTCGCTTGCTCTCTTGTCTGGCTCGCTCTCTTATCTGGCTTGCTCGCTAACATATCTGGCTCGCATGCTTGCTCTCTTGTCTGGCTTGCTCTCTTATCTGGCTCGCTCGCTCTCATATCTGGCTTGCTCGCTTGCTCTCATGTCTGGCTCGCTCTCATATCTGGCTTTCTCGCTTGCTCTCTTGTCTGGCTCGCTCTCTTATCTGGCTCGCTCGCATACCTGGCTCGCTCGCTCTCACATCTAGCTGGCTCGCTTGCTCTCATATCTGGCTCGCTTGCTCTCTTGTCTGGCTCGCTTTCTTATCTGGCTCGCTTTTATATCTGCCTTGCTAGCTCGCTCTCATATCTGGCTCGCTCGCTTGCTCTCTTGTCTGTCTCGCTCTCTTTTATGGCTCGCTCGCATATCTGGCTAGCTTGCTCTCACATCTGGCTCGCTCGCTTGATCTCTTGTCTGGCTCGCTCTCTTATCTGGCTCGCTCGCTCGCATATCTGGCTCGCTCGCTCTCATGTCTGGCTCGCTTCGCTCTCATATCTGGCTTGCTCGCTTGCTCTCATATCTGGCTCGCTAGCTTACTCTCATATCTGGCTCGCTCGCTTGCTCTCTTGTCTGGCTCACTCTCTTATCTGACTCGCTCTCATATCTGGCTCGCTCGCTTGCTCTCATATCTGGCTCGCTCGCTTGCTCTCTTGTCTGGCTCGCTCTCTTCTCTGGCTCGCTCGCATATCTGGCTCGCTCGCTCTCAAATCTGGCTGGCTCGCTTTCTCTCTTGTCTTGCTCGCTCTCATATCTGGCTCGCTCGCTCTCATATCTGGCTGGTTCGCTTGCTCTCATATCTGGCTCGCTCGCTTGTTCTCTTGTCTGGCTCGCTCTCTTATCTGGCTTGCTCGCTAGCATATCTGGCTCGCACACTTGCTCACTTGTCTGGCTTGCTCTCTTATCTGTCTCGCTCTCACATCTGGCTCGCTCGCTTGCTCTCATATCTGGTTCGCTCGCTTGCTCTCTTGTCTGGCTCGCTCTCTTATCTGGCTTGCTCGCTAGCATATCTGGCTCGCACGCTTGCTCTCTTATCTGGCTCGATCGCTCTCATATCTGGCTTGCTCGCTTGCTCTCATGTCTGGCTCGCTCGCTCTCATATCTGGCTTTCTCGCTTGCTCTCTTGTCTGGCTCGCTCTCTTATCTGGCTTGCTCGCATATCTGGCTCGCTCGCTCTCACATCTGGCTGGCTCGCTTGCTCTCATTTCTTGCTGGCTCGCTTGCTCTCATATCTGGCTCGCTCGCTTGCTCTCTTGTCTGTCTCGCTCTCTTTTATTGCTCGCTCGCATATCTGGCTCGCTCGCTCTCAAATCTGGCTCGCTCGCTTGCTCTCATATCTGGCTTGCTCGCTCTCAAATCTGGCTCGTTCGATTGCTCTCATATCTGGCTCGCTCGCTTGCTCTCATATCTGGCTCGCTCGCTTTCTCTCTTGTCTTGCTCGCTCTCATATCTGGCTCGCTCGCTCTCATATCTGGCTGGTTCGCTTGCTCTCATATCTGGCTCGCTCGCTTGCTCTCTTGTCTGGCTCGCTCTCTTATCTGGCTTGCTCGCTAGCATATCTGGCTCGCACGCTTGCTCACTTGTCTTGCTTGCTCTCTTATCTGTCTCGCTCTCACATCTGGCTCGCTCGCTTGCTCTCATATCTGGTTCGCTCGCTTGCTCTCTTGTCTGGCTCGCTCTCTTATATGGCTTGCTCGCTAGCATATCTGGCTCGCACGCTTGCTCTCTTATCTGGCTCGATCGCTCTCATATCTGGCTTGCTCGCTTGCTCTCATGTCTGGCTCCCTCGCTCTCATATCTGGCTTTCTCGCTTGCTCTCTTGTCTGGCTCGCTCTCTTATCTGGCTTGCTCGCATATCTGGCTCGCTCGCTTTCACATCTGGCTGGCTCGCTTGCTCTCATTTCTTGCTGGCTCGCTTGCTCTCATATCTGGCTCGCTCGCTTGCTCTCTTGTCTGTCTCGCTCTTTTATTGCTCGCTCGCATATCTGGCTCGCTCGCTCTCAAATCTGGCTCGCTCGCTTGCTCTCATATTTGGCTTGCTCGCTCTCAAATCTGGCTCGCTCGCTTGCTCTCATATCTGGCTCGCTCGCTTGCTCTCATATCTGGCTCGCTCGCTTGCTCTCTTGTCTGGCTCGCTCTCTTTTATGGCTCGCTCGCATATCTGTCTCGCTCGCTCTCAAATCTGTCTCGCTCGCTTGCTCTCATATCTGGCTTGCTCTCATATCCGGCTCGCTCGCTTGCTCTCATATCTGGCTCGCTCGCTTGCTCTCTTGTCTGACTCGCTCTCTTATCTGGCTCGCTCGCATATCTGGCTCGCTCGCTCTCAAATCTGGCTCGCTCGCTTGCTCTCATATCTGGCTAGCTCGCTTGCTCTCTTGTCTTGCTCGCTCTCTTATCTGGCTCGCTCGCTCTCATATCTGGCTGATTCGCTTGCTCTCATATCTGGCTCGCTCGCTTGCTCTCATATCTGGCTCTCTTGCTCTCATATCTGGCTCGCTCGCTTGCTTAATTGTCTGGCTCGCTCTCTTATCTGGCTCGCTCGCATATCTTGCTCGCTCGCTCTCACATCTGGCTTGCTCGCTTGCTCTCTTGTCTGGCTCGCTCTCTTATCTGGCTCGCTCGCTCGCATATCTGGCTCGCTCGCTCTCATATCTGGCTTGCTCGCTTGCTCTCTTGTCTCGCTCGCTCTCTTATCTGGTTTGCTCGCTAGCATATCTGGCTCGCACGCTTGCTCTCTTGTCTGGCTTGCTCTCTTATCTGGCTCGCTCGCTTTCATATCTGGCTCGCTCGCTTGCTCTCATGTCTGGCTCGCTCGCTTGCTCTCATGTCTGGCTCGCTCGCTCTCATATCTGGCTTTCTCGCTTGCTCTCTTGTCTGGCTCGCTCTCTTATCTGGCTCGCTCACATATCTGGCTCGCTCGCATATCTGGCTCGCTCGCTCTCACATCTGGCTCGCTCGCTTGCTCTCATTTCTGGCCGGTTCGCTTGCTCTCATATCTGGCTCGCTCGCTTGCTCTCTTGTCTGTCTCACTCTCTTTTATGGCTCGTTTGCATATCTGGCTCGCTCGCTTGCTCTCATATCTGGCTTGCTCGCTCACTCTCATATCTGGCTTGCTCGCTTGCTCTCATATTCGGCTCGCTCGCATGCTCTCATATTTGGCTCGCTCGCTTGCTCTCTTGTCTGGCTCGCTCTCTTATCTGGCTCGCTCGCATATCTGGCTCGCTCGCTCTCAAATCTGGCTCGCTCGCTTGCTCTCATATCTGGCTAGCTCGCTTGCTCTCTTGTCTTGCTCGCTCTCTTATCTGGCTTGCTCGCTCTCATATCTGGCTGGCTCGCTTGCTCTCATATCTGCCTCGCTCGCTTGCTCTGTTGTCTGGCTCGCTCTCATATCTGGCTTGCTCGCTAGCATATCTGGCTCGCACGCTTGCTCTCTTGTCTGGCTTGCTCTCTTATCTGGCTCGCTCGCTCTCATATCTGGCTCGCTCGCTTGCTCTCATGTCTGGCTCGCTCTCATATCTGGCTTTCTCGCTTGCTCTCTTGTCTGGCTCGCTCTCTTATCTGGCTCGCTCGCATACCTGGCTCGCTCGCTCTCACATCTAGCTGGCTCGCTTGCTCTCATATCTGGCTCGCTCGCTTGCTCTCTTGTCTGGCTCGCTCTCTTATCTGGCTTGCTCACATATCTGGCTCGCTCGCTCTCACATCTAGCTGGCTCGCTTGCTCTCATATTTGTCTCGCTCGCTTGCTCTCTTGTCTGGCTCGCTCTCTTATCTGGCTCGCTCTCATATCTGGCTTGCTAGCTTGCTCTCATATCTGGCTCGCTCGCTTGCTCTCTTGTCTGTCTCGCTCGCATATCTGGCTCGCTCGCTCTCACATCTGGCTCGCTCGCTCTCACATCTGGCTCGCTCGCTTGCTCGCATATCTGGTTCGCTCGCTCTCATATATTACTCGCTCCGTCTCATGTCTGGCTCGCTCGCTCTCATATCTGGCTTGCTCGCTTGCTCTCATATCTGGCTCGCTCGCTTGCTCTCTTGTCTGGCTCGCTCTCTTATCTGGCTCGCTCGCATATCTTGCGCGCTCATTCTCAAATCTGGCTCGCTTGCTTGCTCTCATATCTGGCTAGCTCGCTTGCACTCATATCTGGCTAGCTCGTTTGCTCTCTTGTCTTGCTCGCTCTCTTATCTGGCTCGCTCGCTCTCATATCTGGCTGGCTCGCTTGCTCTCATATCTGGCTCGCTCGCTTGCTCTCATATCTGGCTCTCTTGCTCTCATATCTGGCTCGCTCGCTTGCTTAATTGTCTGGCTAGCTCTCTTATCTGGCTCGCTAGCATATCTTGCTCGCTCGCTTTCACATCTGGCTCGCTCGCTTGCTCTCAAATGTGCCTCGCTCGCTTGCTCTCATGTCTGGCTCGTTCGCTCTCATATCTGGCTCGCTCGCTTTCATATCTTACTCGCTCGCTCTCATGTCTGGCTCCCTCGCTCTCATATCTGGCTTGCTCTCATATCTGGCTCGCTCGCTTGCTCTCTTGTCTGGCTAGCTCGCTTGCTCTCTTGTCTTGCTCGCTCTCTTATCTGGCTCGCTCGCTCTCATATCTGGCTGGCTCGCTTGCTCTCATATCTGGCTCGCTCGCTTGCTCTCATATCTGGCTCTCTTGCTCTCATATCTGGCTCGCTCGCTTGCTTAATTGTCTGGCTCGCTCTCTTATCTGGCTTGCTCTCTCTCACATCTGGCTTGCTCGCTGCTCTCTTGTCTGGCTCGCTCTCTTATCTGGCTCGCTCTCTTATCTGGCTCGCTTGCATATCTTGCTCGCTCGCTCTCACATCTGGCTCGCTCGCTTGCTCTCAAATGTTACTAGCTCGCTTGCTCTCTTGTCTTGCTCGCTCTCTTATCTGGCTCGCTCGCTCTCATATCTGGCTGGCTCGCTTGCTCTCATATCTGGCTCGCTCGCTTGCTCTCATGTCTGGCTCGCTCGCTTGCTCTCATGTCTGGCTCGCTCTCATATCTGGCTTTCTCGCTTGCTCTCTTGTCTGGCTCGCTCTCTTATCTGGCTCGCTCGCATATCTGGCTCGCTCGCATATCTGGCTCGCTCGCTCTCACATCTGGCTGGCTCGCTTGCTCTCATCTCTGGCTGGCTCGCTTGCTCTCATATCTGGCTCGCTCGCTTGCTCTCTTGTCTGTCTCACTCTCTTTTATGGCTCGTTTGCATATCTGGCTCGCTCGCTTGCTCTCATATCTGGCATGCTTGCTCACTCTCATATCTGGCTTGCTCGCTTGCTCTCATATTCGGCTCGCTCGCTTGCTCTCATATCTGGCACGCTCGCTTGCTCTCTTGTCTGGCTCGCTCTCTTATCTGGCTCGCTCGCATATCTGGCTCGCTCGCTCTCAAATCTGGCTCGCTCGCTTGCTCTCATATCTGGCTAGCTCGCTTGCTCTCTTGTCTTACTCGCTCTCTTATCTGGCTCGCTCGCTCTCATATCTGGCTTGCTCGCTTGCTCTCATATCTGGCTCGCTCGCTTGCTCTCATATCTGGCTCTCTTGCTCTCAGATCTGGCTCGCTCGCTTGCTTAATTGTCTGGCTCGCTCTCTTATCTGGCTTGCTCTCTCTCACATCTGGCTTGCTCGCTGCTCTCTTGTCTGGCTCGCTCTCATCTGGCTCGCTCGCATATCTTGCTCGCTCGCTCTCACATCTGGCTCGCTCGCTTGCTCTCAAACGTGGCTAGCTCGCTTGCTCTCTTGTCTTGCTCCCTCTCTTATCTGGCTCGCTCGCTCTCATATCTGGCTGGCTCGCTTGCTCTCATATCTGGATCGCTCGCTTGCTCTCTTGTCTGGCTCGCTCTCTTATCTGGTTTGCTCGCTAGCATATCTGGCTCGCACGCTTGCTCTCTTGTCTGGCTTGCTCTCTTATCTGGCTCGCTCGCTTTCATATCTGGCTCGCTCGCTTGCTCTCATGTCTGGCTCGCTTGCTCTCATGTCTGGCTCGCTCTCATATCTTGCTTTCTCGCTTGCTCTCTTGTCTGGCTCGCTCTCTTATCTGGCTCGCTCGCATATCTGGCTCGCTCGCTCTCTGGCTGGCTCGCTTGCTCTCATTTCTGGCTGGCTCGCTTGCTCTCATATCTGGCTGGCTCGCTTGCTCTCATTTCTGGCTGGCTCGCTTGCTCTCATGTCTGGCTCGCTCGCTTGCTCTCTTGTCTGTCTCACTATCTTTTATGGCTCGTTTGCATATCTGGCTCGCTCGCTTGCTCTCATATCTGGCATGCTCGCTCACTCTCATATATGGCTTGCTCGCTTGCTCTCATATCTGGCACGCTCGCTTGCTCTCTTGTCTGGCTCGCTCTCTTATCTGGCTCGCTCGCATATCTGGCTCGCTCGCTCTCAAATCTGGCTCGCTCGCTTGCTCTCATATCTGGCTAGCTCGCTTGCTCTCTTGTCTTGCTCGCTCTCTTATCTGGCTCGCTCGCTCTCATATCTGGCTGGCTCGCTTGCTCTCATATCTGGCTCGCTCGCTTGCTCTCTTATCTGGCTTGCTCGCTAGCATATCTGGCTCGCACGCTTGCTCTCTTGTCTGGCTTGATCTCTTATCTGGCTCGCTCGCTCTCATATCTGGCTCGCTCGCTTGCTCTCATGTCTGGCTCGCTCGCTCTCATATCTGGCTTTCTCGCTTGCTCTCTTGTCTGGCTCGCTCTCTTATCTGGCTTGCTCTCATACCTGGCTCGCTCGCTCTCACATCTGGCTGGCTCGCTTGCTCTCATTTCTGGCTGGCTCGCTTGCTCTCATATCTGGCTCGCTCGCTTGCTCTCTTGTCTGTCTCGCTCTCTTTTATGGCTCGCTCGCATATCTGGCTCGCTTGCTCTCAAATCTGGCTCGCTCGCTTGCTCTCATATCTTGCTTGCTCGCTTGCTCTCATATCCGGCTCGCTCGCTTGCTCTCATATCTGGCTCGCTCGCTTGCTCTCTTGTCTGGCTCGCTCTCTTATCTGGCTCGCTCGCATATCTGGCTCGCTCGCTCTCACATCTAGCTGGCTCGCTTGCTCTCATATCTGGCTCGCTTGCTCTCTTGTCTGGCTTGCTCTCTTATCTGGCTCGCTCTTATATCTGCCTTGCTAGCTCGCTCTCATATCTGGCTCGCTTGCTCTCTTGTCTGTCTCGCTTTCTTTTATGGCTCGCTCGCATATCTGGCTAGCTTGCTCTCACATCTGGCTCGCTCGCTTGCTCTCTTGTCTGGCTCGCTCTCTTATCTGGCTCGCTCGCTCGCATATCTGGCTCGCTCGCTCTCATGTCTGGTTCGCTCGCTCTCATATCTGGCTTGCTCGCTTGCTCTCATATCTGGCTCGCTCGCTTACTCTCATATCTGGCTCGCTCGCTTGCTCTCTTGTCTGGCTCACTCTCTTATCTGGCTCGCTCGCATATCTGGCTCGCTCGCTCTCAAATCTGGCTCGCTCGCTTGCTCTCATATCTGGCTCGCTCGCTTGCTCTTTTGTCTGGCTCACTCTCTTATCTGGCTTGCTCGCTAGCATATCTGGCTCGCACGCTTGCTCTCTTATCTGGCTCGATCGCTCTCATATCTGGCTCGCTCGCTTGCTTTCATGTCTGGCTCGCTCGCTCTCATATCTGGCTTTCTCGCTTGCTCTCTTGTCTGGCTCGCTCTCTTATCTGGCTTGCTCGCATATCTGGCTCGCTCACTCTCACATCTGGCTGGCTCGCTTGCTCTCATTTCTGGCTGGCTCGCTTGCTCTCATATCTGGCTCGCTCGCTTGCTCTCTTTTATGGCTCGCTCGCATATCTGGCTCGCTCGCTCTCAAATCTGGCTCGCTCGCTTGCTCTCATATCTGGCTTGCTGGCTTGCTCTCATATCCGGCTCGCTCGCTTGCTCTCATATCTGGCTCGCTCGCTTACTCTCTTGTCTGGCTCGCTCGCATATCTGGCTCGCTCGCTCTCAAATCTGGCTCGCTCGCTTGCTCTCATATCTGGCTAGCTCGCTTGCTCTCTTGTCTTGCTCGCTCTCTTATCTGGCTCGCTCGCTCTCATATCTGGCTGGCTCGCTTGCTCTCATATCTGGCTTGCTCGCTTGCTCTCTTGTCTGGCTCGCTCTCTTATCTGGCTAGCTCGCTAGCATATCTGGCTCGCACGCTTGCTTTCTTGTCTGGCTTGCTCTCTTATCTGGCTCGCTCGCTCTCATATCTGGCTCGCTCGCTTGCTCTCATGTCTGGCTCGCTCGCTCTCATATCTGGCTTTCTCGCTTGCTCTCTTGTCTGGCTCGCTCTCTTATCTGGCTCGCTCTCATACCTGGCTCGCTCGCTCTCACATCTAGCTGGCTCCCTTGCTCTCATATCTGGCTCGCTTGCTCTCTTGTCTGGCTCGCTTTCTTATCTGGCTCGCTCTTATATCTGCCTTGCTAGCTTGCTCTCATATCTGGCTCGCTCGCTTGCTCTCTTGTCTGTCTCGCTCTCTTTTATGGCTCGCTCGCATATCTGGCTCCCTTGCTCTCACATCTGGCTCGCTCGCTTGCTCTCTTGTCTGGCTCGCTCTCTTATCTGGCTCGCTCGCTCGCATTTCTGGCTCGCTCGCTCTCATGTCTGGTTCGCTCGCTCTCATATCTGGCTTGCTCGCTTGCTCTCATATCTGGCTTGCTCGCTTGCTCTCATATCTGGCTCGCTCGCTTGCTTTCATATCTGGCTCGCTCGCTTGTTCTCATATCTGGCTCGCTCGCTTGCTCTCTTGTCTGGCTCGCTCTCTTATCTGGCTCGCTCGCATATCTGGCTCGCTCGCTCTCATATCTGGCTTGCTTTCATATTTGGCTAGCTCGCTTTCTCTCTTGTTTTGCTCGCTCTCTTATCTGGCTCGCTCGCTCTCATATCTGGCTGGTTCGCTTGCTCTCATATCCGGCTCGCTCGCTTGCTCTCTTGTCTGGCTCGCTCTCTTATCTGGCTTGCTCGCTAGCATATCTGGCTTGCACGCTTGCTCTCTTGTCTGGCTTGCTCTCTTATCTGGCTCGCTCGCTCTCATATCTGGCTCGCTTGCTTGCTCTCATATCTGGCTCGCTCGCTTGCTCTCTTGTCTGGCTCGCTCTCTTATCTGGCTTGCTCACATATCTGGCTCGCTCGCTCTCACATCTAGCTGGCTCGCTTGCTCTCATATTTGTCTCGCTCGCTTGCTCTCTTGTCTGGCTCGCTCTCTTATCTGGCTCGCTCTCATATCTGGCTTGCTAGCTTGCTCTCATATCTGGCTCGCTCGCTTGCTCTCTTGTCTGTCTCGCTCGCATATCTGGCTCGCTCGCTCTCACATCTGGCTCGCTCGCTTGCTCGCATATCTGGTTCGCTCGCTCTCATATCTTACTCGCTCCGTCTCATGTCTGGCTCGCTCGCTCTCATATCTGGCTTGCTCGCTTGCTCTCATATCTGGCTCGCTCGCTTGCTCTCTTGTCTGGCTCGCTCTCTTATCTGGCTCGCTCGCATATCTTGCGCGCTCACTCTCAAATCTGGCTCGCTTGCTTGCTCTCATATCTGGCTAGCTCGCTTGCACTCATATCTGGCTAGCTCGTTTGCTCTCTTGTCTTGCTCGCTCTCCTATCTGGCTCGCTCGCTCTCATATCTGGCTGGCTCGCTTGCTCTCATATCTGGCTCGCTCGCTTGCTCTCATATCTGGCTCTCTTGCTCTCATATCTGGCTCGCTCGCTTGCTTAATTGTCTGGCTAGCTCTCTTATCTGGCTCGCTAGCATATCTTGCTCGCTCGCTCTCACATCTGGCTCGCTCGCTTGCTCTCAAATGTGGCTCGCTCGCTTGCTCTCATGTCTGGCTCGTTCGCTCTCATATCTGGCTCGCTCGCTTTCATATCTTACTCGCTCGCTCTCATGTCTGGCTCCCTCGCTCTCATATCTGGCTTGCTCTCATATCTGGCTCGCTCGCTTGCTCTCTTGTCTGGCTAGCTCGCTTGCTCTCTTGTCTTGCTCGCTCTCTTATCTGGCTCGCTCGCTCTCATATCTGGCTGGCTCGCTTGCTCTCATATCTGGCTCGCTCGCTTGCTCTCATATCTGGCTCTCTTGCTCTCATATCTGGCTCGCTCGCTTGCTTAATTGTCTGGCTCGCTCTCTTATCTGGCTTGCTCTCTCTCACATCTGGCTTGCTCGCTGCTCTCTTGTCTGGCTCGCTCTCTTATCTGGCTCGCTCTCTTATCTGGCTCGCTTGCATATCTTGCTCGCTCGCTCTAACATCTGGCTCGCTCGCTTGCTCTCAAATGTGGCTAGCTCGCTTGCTCTCTTGTCTTGCTCGCTCTCTTATCTGGCTCGCTCGCTCTCATATCTGGCTGGCTCGCTTGCTCTCATATCTGGCTCGCTCGCTTGCTCTCATGTCTGGCTCGCTCGCTTGCTCTCATGTCTGGCTCGCTCTCATATCTGGCTTTCTCGCTTGCTCTCTTGTCTGGCTCGCTCTCTTATCTGGCTCGCTCGCATATCTGGCTCGCTCGCATATCTGGCTCGCTCGCTCTCACATCTGGCTGGCTCGCTTGCTCTCATCTCTGGCTGGCTCGCTTGCTCTCATATCTGGCTCGCTCGCTTGCTCTCTTGTCTGTCTCACTCTCTTTTATGGCTCGTTTGCATATCTGGCTCGCTCGCTTGCTCTCATATCTGGCATGCTTGCTCACTCTCATATCTGGCTTGCTCGCTTGCTCTCATATTCGGCTCGCTCGCTTGCTCTCATATCTGGCACGCTCGCTTGCTCTCTTGTCTGGCTCGCTCTCTTATCTGGCTCGCTCGCATATCTGGCTCGCTCGCTCTCAAATCTGGCTCGCTCGCTTGCTCTCATATCTGGCTAGCTCGCTTGCTCTCTTGTCTTGCTCGCTCTCTTATCTGGCTCGCTCGCTCTCATATCTGGCTGGCTCGCTTGCTCTCATATCTGGCTCGCTCGCTTGCTCTCTTGTCTGGCTCGCTCTCTTATCTGGCTTGCTCGCTAACATATCTGGCTCGCATGCTTGCTCTCTTGTCTGGCTTGCTCTCTTATCTGGCTCGCTCGCTCTCATATCTGGCTCGCTCGCTTGCTCTCATGTCTGGCTCGCTCTCATATCTGGCTTTCTCGCTTGCTCTCTTGTCTGGCTCGCTCTCTTATCTGGCTCGCTCGCATACCTGGCTCGCTCGCTCTCACATCTAGCTGGCTCGCTTGCTCTCATATCTGGCTCGCTTGCTCTCTTGTCTGGCTCGCTTTCTTATCTGGCTCGCTTTTATATCTGCCTTGCTAGCTCGCTCTCATATCTGGCTCGCTCGCTTGCTCTCTTGTCTGTCTCGCTCTCTTTTATGGCTCGCTCGCATATCTGGCTAGCTTGCTCTCACATCTGGCTCGCTCGCTTGATCTCTTGTCTGGCTCGCTCTCTTATCTGGCTCGCTCGCATATCTGGCTCGCTCGCTCTCATGTCTGGCTCGCTTCGCTCTCATATCTGGCTTGCTCGCTTGCTCTCATATCTGGCTCGCTAGCTTACTCTCATATCTGGCTCGCTCGCTTGCTCTCTTGTCTGGCTCACTCTCTTATCTGACTCGCTCTCATATCTGGCTCGCTCGCTTGCTCTCATATCTGGCTCGCTCGCTTGCTCTCTTGTCTGGCTCGCTCTCTTCTCTGGCTCGCTCGCATATCTGGCTCGCTCGCTCTCAAATCTGGCTGGCTCGCTTTCTCTCTTGTCTTGCTCGCTCTCATATCTGGCTCGCTCGCTCTCATATCTGGCTGGTTCGCTTGCTCTCATATCTGGCTCGCTCGCTTGTTCTCTTGTCTGGCTCGCTCTCTTATCTGGCTTGCTCGCTAGCATATCTGGCTCGCACACTTGCTCACTTGTCTGGCTTGCTCTCTTATCTGTCTCGCTCTCACATCTGGCTCGCTCGCTTGCTCTCATATCTGGTTCGCTCGCTTGCTCTCTTGTCTGGCTCGCTCTCTTATCTGGCTTGCTCGCTAGCATATCTGGCTCGCACGCTTGCTCTCTTATCTGGCTCGATCGCTCTCATATCTGGCTTGCTCGCTTGCTCTCATGTCTGGCTCGCTCGCTCTCATATCTGGCTTTCTCGCTTGCTCTCTTGTCTGGCTCGCTCTCTTATCTGGCTTGCTCGCATATCTGGCTCGCTCGCTCTCACATCTGGCTGGCTCGCTTGCTCTCATTTCTTGCTGGCTCGCTTGCTCTCATATCTGGCTCGCTCGCTTGCTCTCTTGTCTGTCTCGCTCTCTTTTATTGCTCGCTCGCATATCTGGCTCGCTCGCTCTCAAATCTGGCTCGCTCGCTTGCTCTCATATCTGGCTTGCTCGCTCTCAAATCTGGCTCGTTCGATTGCTCTCATATCTGGCTCGCTCGCTTGCTCTCATATCTGGCTCGCTCGCTTTCTCTCTTGTCTTGCTCGCTCTCATATCTGGCTCGTTCGCTCTCATATCTGGCTGGTTCGCTTGCTCTCATATCTGGCTCGCTCGCTTGCTCTCTTGTCTGGCTCGCTCTCTTATCTGGCTTGCTCGCTAGCATATCTGGCTCGCACGCTTGCTCACTTGTCTTGCTTGCTCTCTTATCTGTCTCGCTCTCACATCTGGCTCGCTCGCTTGCTCTCATATCTGGTTCGCTCGCTTGCTCTCTTGTCTGGCTCGCTCTCTTATATGGCTTGCTCGCTAGCATATCTGGCTCGCACGCTTGCTCTCTTATCTGGCTCGATCGCTCTCATATCTGGCTTGCTCGCTTGCTCTCATGTCTGGCTCCCTCGCTCTCATATCTGGCTTTCTCGCTTGCTCTCTTGTCTGGCTCGCTCTCTTATCTGGCTTGCTCGCATATCTGGCTCGCTCGCTTTCACATCTGGCTGGCTCGCTTGCTCTCATTTCTTGCTGGCTCGCTTGCTCTCATATCTGGCTCGCTCGCTTGCTCTCTTGTCTGTCTCGCTCTTTTATTGCTCGCTCGCATATCTGGCTCGCTCGCTCTCAAATCTGGCTCGCTCGCTTGCTCTCATATTTGGCTTGCTCGCTCTCAAATCTGGCTCGCTCGCTTGCTCTCATATCTGGCTCGCTCGCTTGCTCTCATATCTGGCTCGCTCGCTTGCTCTCTTGTCTGGCTCGCTCTCTTTTATGGCTCGCTCGCATATCTGTCTCGCTCGCTCTCAAATCTGTCTCGCTCGCTTGCTCTCATATCTGGCTTGCTCTCATATCCGGCTCGCTCGCTTGCTCTCATATCTGGCTCGCTCGCTTGCTCTCTTGTCTGACTCGCTCTCTTATCTGGCTCGCTCGCATATCTGGCTCGCTCGCTCTCAAATCTGGCTCGCTCGCTTGCTCTCATATCTGGCTAGCTCGCTTACTCTCTTGTCTTGCTCGCTCTCTTATCTGGCTCGCTCGCTCTCATATCTGGCTGATTCGCTTGCTCTCATATCTGGCTCGCTCGCTTGCTCTCATATCTGGCTCTCTTGCTCTCATATCTGGCTCGCTCGCTTGCTTAATTGTCTGGCTCGCTCTCTTATCTGGCTCGCTCGCATATCTTGCTCGCTCGCTCTCACATCTGGCTTGCTCGCTTGCTCTCTTGTCTGGCTCGCTCTCTTATCTGGCTCGCTCGCTCGCATATCTGGCTCGCTCGCTCTCATATCTGGCTTGCTCGCTTGCTCTCTTGTCTCGCTCGCTCTCTTATCTGGTTTGCTCGCTAGCATATCTGGCTCGCACGCTTGCTCTCTTGTCTGGCTTGCTCTCTTATCTGGCTCGCTCGCTTTCATATCTGGCTCGCTCGCTTGCTCTCATGTCTGGCTCGCTCGCTTGCTCTCATGTCTGGCTCGCTCGCTCTCATATCTGGCTTTCTCGCTTGCTCTCTTGTCTGGCTCGCTCTCTTATCTGGCTCGCTCACATATCTGGCTCGCTCGCATATCTGGCTCGCTCGCTCTCACATCTGGCTCGCTCGCTTGCTCTCATTTCTGGCTGGTTCGCTTGCTCTCATATCTGGCTCGCTCGCTTGCTCTCTTGTCTGTCTCACTCTCTTTTATGGCTCGTTTGCATATCTGGCTCGCTCGCTTGCTCTCATATCTGGCTTGCTCGCTCACTCTCATATCTGGCTTGCTCGCTTGCTCTCATATTCGGCTCGCTCGCATGCTCTCATATTTGGCTCGCTCGCTTGCTCTCTTGTCTGGCTCGCTCTCTTATCTGGCTCGCTCGCATATCTGGCTCGCTCGCTCTCAAATCTGGCTCGCTCGCTTGCTCTCATATCTGGCTAGCTCGCTTGCTCTCTTGTCTTGCTCGCTCTCTTATCTGGCTTGCTCGCTCTCATATCTGGCTGGCTCGCTTGCTCTCATATCTGCCTCGCTCGCTTGCTCTGTTGTCTGGCTCGCTCTCATATCTGGCTTGCTCGCTAGCATATCTGGCTCGCACGCTTGCTCTCTTGTCTGGCTCGCTCTCATATCTGGCTCGCTCGCTCTCATATCTGGCTCGCTCGCTTGCTCTCATATCTGGCTTTCTCGCTTGCTCTCTTGTCTGGCTCGCTCTCTTATCTGGCTCGCTCGCATACCTGGCTCGCTCGCTCTCACATCTAGCTGGCTCGCTTGCTCTCATATCTGGCTCGCTCGCATACCTGGCTCGCTCGCTCTCACATCTGGCTGGCTCGCTTGCTCTCATTTCTGGCTGGCTCGCTTGCTCTCATATCTGGCTCGCTCGCTTGCTCTCTTGTCTGTCTCGCTCTCTTTTATGGCTCGCTCGCATATCTGGCTCGCTCGCTCTCAAATCTGGCTCGCTCGCTTGCTCTCATATCTGGCTTGCTCGCTTGCTCTCATATCCGGCTCGCTCGCTTGCTCTCATATCTGGCTCGCTTGCTCTCTTGTCTGGCTCGCTCTCTTATCTGGCTCGCTCTTATATCTGCCTTGCTAGCTCGCTCTCATATCTGGCTCGCTCGCTTGCTCTCTTGTCTGTCTCGCTCTCTTTTATGGCTCGCTCGCATATCTGGCTAGCTTGCTCTCACATCTGGCTCGCTCGCTTGCTCTCTTGTCTGGCTCGCTCTCTTATCTGGCTCGCTCGCTCGCATATCTGGCTCGCTCGCTCTCATGTCTGGCTCGCTCGCTCTCATATCTGGCTGGTTCGCTTGCTCTCATATCTGGCTCGCTCGCTTGCTCTCTTGTCTGGCTCGCTCTCTTATCTGGCTTGCTCGCTAGCATATCTGGCTCGCACGCTTGCTCTCTTGTCTTGCTTGCTCTCTTATCTGGCTCGCTCTCACATCTGGCTCGCTCGCTTGCCCTCATATCTGGCTCGCTCGCTTGCTCTCTTGTCTGGCTCGCTCTCTTATCTGGCTTGCTCGCTAGCATATCTGGCTCGCACGCTTGCTCTCTTATCTGGCTCGATCGCTCTCATATCTGGCTCGCTTGCTTGCTCTCATGTCTGGCTCGCTCGCTCTCATATCTGGCTTTCTCACTTGCTCTCTTGTCTGGCTCGCTCTCTTATCTGGCTTGCTCGCATATCTGGCTAGCTCGCTCTCACAAATGGCTGGCTCGCTTGCTCTCATTTCTGGCTGGCTCGCTTGCTCTCATATCTGGCTCGCTCGCTTGCTCTCTTGTCTGTCTCGCTCTCTTTTATGGCTCGCTCGCATATCTGGCTCGCTCGCTCTCAAATATGGCTCGCTCGCTTGCTCTCATATCTGGCTTGCTCGCTCTCAAATCTGGCTCGCTCGCTTGCTCTCATATCTGGCTCGCTCGCTTGCTCTCTTGTCTGGCTCGCTCTCTTTTATGGCTCGCTCGCATATCTGTCTCGCTCGCTCTCAAATCTGTCTCGCTCGCTTGCTCTCATATCTGGCTTGCTCGCTTGCTCTCATATCCGGCTCGCTCGCTTGCTCTCATATCTGGCTCGCTCTCTTGCTCTCTTGTCTGGCTCGCTCTCTTATCTGGCTCGCTCGCATATCTGGCTCGCTCGCTCTCAAATCTGGCTCGCTCGCTTGCTCTCATATCTGGCTAGCTCGCTTGCTCTCTTGTCTTGCTCGCTCTCTTATCTGGTTCGCTCGCTCTCATATCTGGCTGGCTCGCTTGCTCTCATATCTGGCTCGCTCGCTTGCTCTCTTGTCTGGCTCGCTCTCTTATCTGGCTCGCTCGCATATCTGGCTCGCTCACTCTCAAATCTGGCTCGCTCTCTTGCTCTCATATTTGGCTTGCTCGCTTTCTCTCTTGTCTGGCTCGCTCTCTTATCTGGCTCGCTCGCATATCTGGCTCGCTCGCTCTCAAATCTGGCTCGCTCGCTTGCTCTCATATCTGGCTAGCTCGCTTGCTCTCTTGTCTTGCTCGCTCTCTTATCTGGCTCGCTCGCTCTCATATCTGGCTGGCCCGCTTGCTCTCATATCTGGCTCGCTCGCTTGCTCTCTTGTCTCGCTCGCTCTCTTATCTGGTTTGCTCGCTAGCATATCTGGCTCGCACGCTTGCTCTCTTGTCTGGCTTGCTCTCTTATCTGGCTCGCTCGCTTTCATATCTGGCTCGCTCGCTTGCTCTCATGTCTGGCTCGCTCGCTTGCTCTCATGTCTGGCTCGCTTGCTCTCATATCTGGCTTTCTCGCTTGCTCTCTTGTCTGGCTCGCTCTCTTATCTGGCTCGCTCACATATCTGGCTCGCTCGCATATCTGGCTCGCTCGCTCTCACATCTGGCTGGCTCGCTTGCTCTCATTTCTGGCTGGTTCGCTTGTTCTCATATCTGGCTCGCTCGCTTGCTCTCTTGTCTGTCTCACTCTCTTTTATGGCTTGTTTGCATATCTGGCTCGCTCGCTCTCATATCTGGCTTTCTCGCTTGCTCTCTTGTCTGGCTCGCTCTCTTATCTGGCTCGCTCTCATACCTGGCTCGCTCGCTCTCACATCTAGCTGGCTCCCTTGCTCTCATATCTGGCTCGCTTGCTCTCTTGTCTGGCTCGCTTTCTTATCTGGCACGCTCTTATATCTGCCTTGCTAGCTCGCTCTCATATCTGGCTCGCTCGCTTGCTCTCTTGTCTGTCTCGCTCTCTTTTATGGCTCGCTCGCATATATAGCTCCCTTGCTCTCACATCTGGCTCGCTCGCTTGCTCTCTTGTCTGGCTCGCTCTCTTATCTGGCTCGCTCGCTCGCATATCTGGCTCGCTCGCTCTCATGTCTGGCTCGCTCGCTCTCATGTCTGGCTCGCTCGCTCTCATATCTGGCTTGCTCGCTTGCTCTCATATCTGGCTTGCTCACTTGCTCTCATATCTGGCTCGCTCGCTTGCTCTCATATCTGGCTCGCTCGCTTGTTCTCATATCTGGCTCGCTCGCTTGCTCTCTTGTCTGGCTCGCTCTCATATCTGGCTCGCTCGCTCTCATATCTGGCTCGCTCGCTTGCTCTCATATTTGGCTAGCTCGCTTTCTCTCTTGTCTTGCTCGCTCTCTTATCTGGCTCGCTCGCTCTCATATCTGGCTGGTTCGCTTGCTCTCATATCTGTCTGGCTCGCTTCCTCTCTTGTCTGGCTCGCTCTCTTATCTGGCTCGCTCACATATCTGGCTCGCTCGCTCTCACATCTAGCTGGCTCGCTTGCTCTCATATTTTGCTCGCTCGCTTGCTCTCTTGTCTGGCTCGCTCTCTTATATGGCTCACTCTCATGTCTGGCTTGCTAGCTTGCTCTCATATCTGGCTCGCTCGCTTGCTCTCTTGTCTGTCTCGCTCTCTTTTATGGCTCGCTCTCACATCTGGCTCGCTCGCTTGCTCTCTTGTCTGTCTCGCTCTCTTATCTGGTTCGCTCGCTCTCATATCTTACTCGCTCCGTCTCATGTCTGGCTCGCTCGCTCTCATATCTGGCTTGCTTGCTTGCTCTCATATCTGCCTCGCTCGCTTGCTCTCTTGTCTGGCTCGCTCTCTTATCTGGCTCGCTCGCATATCTTGCGCCCTCACTCTCAAATCTGGCTCGCTTGCTTGCTCTCATATCTGGCTAGCTCGCTTGCTCTCATATCTGGCTAGCTCGTTTGCTCTCTTGTCTTGCTCGCTCTCTTATCTGGCTCGCTCGCTCTCATATCTGGCTGGCTCGCTTGCGCTCATATCTGGCTCGCTCGCTTGCTCTCATATCTGGCTCTCTTGCTCTCATATCTGGCTCGCTCGCTTGCTTAATTGTCTGGCTCGCTCTCTTATCTGGCTCGCTCGCATATCTTGCTCGCTCGCTCTCACATCTGGCTCGCTCGCTTGCTCTCAAATGTGGCTCGCTCGCTTGCTCTCATGTCTGGCTCGTTCGCTCTCATATCTGGCTCGCTCGCTTTCATATCTTACTCGCTCGCTCTCATGTCTGGCTCCCTCGCTCTCATATCTGGCTTGCTCTCATATCTGGCTCGCTCGCTTGCTCTCTTGTCTGGCTCGCTCTCTTATCTGACTCGCTCGCATATCTGGCTCGCTCGCTCTCAAATCTGGCTCGCTCGCTTGCTCTCATATCTGGCTAGCTCGCTTGCTCTCATATCTGGCTAGCTCGCTTGCTCTCTTGTCTTGCTCGCTCTCTTATCTGGCTCGCTCGCTCTTATATCTGGCTGGCTCGCTTGCTCTCATATCTGGCTCGCTCGCTTGCTCTCATATCTGGCACTCTTGCTCTCATATCTGGCTCGCTCGCTTGCTTAATTGTCTGGCTCGCTCTCATATCTGGCTTGCTTGCTTGCTCTCATATCTGCCTCGCTTGCTTGCTCTCTTGTCTGGCTCGCTCTCTTATCTGGCTCGCTCGCATATCTTGCGCGCTCACTCTCAAATCTGGCTCGCTTGCTTGCTCTCATATCTGGCTAGCTCGCTTGCTCTCATATCTGGCTAGCTCGTTTGCACTCTTGTCTTGCTCGCTCTCTTATCTGGCTCGCTCGCTCTCATATCTGGCAGGCTCGCTTGCTCGCATATCTGGCTCGCTCGCTCTCAAATCTGGCTCGCTCGCTTGCTCTCATATCTGGCTTAATCGCTTGCTCTCATATCCGGCTCGCTCGCTTGCTCTCATATCTGGCTCGCTCTCTTGCTCTCTTGTCTGGCTCGCTCTCTTATCTGGCTCGCTCGCATATCTGGCTCGCTCGCTCTCAAATCTGGCTCGCTCGCTTGCTCTCATATCTGGCTAGCTCGCTTGCTCTCTTGTCTTGCTCGCTCTCTTATCTGGTTCGCTCGCTCTCATATCTGGCTGGCTCGCTTGCTCTCATATCTGGCTCGCTCGCTTGCTCTCTTGTCTGGCTCGCTCTCTTATCTGGCTCGCTCGCATATCTGGCTCGCTCACTCTCAAATCTGGCTCGCTCTCTTGCTCTCATATTTGGCTTGCTCGCTTTCTCTCTTGTCTGGCTCGCTCTCTTATCTGGCTCGCTCGCATATCTGGCTCGCTCGCTCTCAAATCTGGCTCGCTCGCTTGCTCTCATATCTGGCTAGCTCGCTTGCTCTCTTGTCTTGCTCGCTCTCTTATCTGGCTCGCTCGCTCTCATATCTGGCTGGCCCGCTTGCTCTCATATCTGGCTCGCTCGCTTGCTCTCTTGTCTCGCTCGCTCTCTTATCTGGTTTGCTCGCTAGCATATCTGGCTCGCACGCTTGCTCTCTTGTCTGGCTTGCTCTCTTATCTGGCTCGCTCGCTTTCATATCTGGCTCGCTCGCTTGCTCTCATGTCTGGCTCGCTCGCTTGCTCTCATGTCTGGCTCGCTTGCTCTCATATCTGGCTTTCTCGCTTGCTCTCTTGTCTGGCTCGCTCTCTTATCTGGCTCGCTCACATATCTGGCTCGCTCGCATATCTGGCTCGCTCGCTCTCACATCTGGCTGGCTCGCTTGCTCTCATTTCTGGCTGGTTCGCTTGTTCTCATATCTGGCTCGCTCGCTTGCTCTCTTGTCTGTCTCACTCTCTTTTATGGCTTGTTTGCATATCTGGCTCGCTCGCTCTCATATCTGGCTTTCTCGCTTGCTCTCTTGTCTGGCTCGCTCTCTTATCTGGCTCGCTCTCATACCTGGCTCGCTCGCTCTCACATCTAGCTGGCTCCCTTGCTCTCATATCTGGCTCGCTTGCTCTCTTGTCTGGCTCGCTTTCTTATCTGGCACGCTCTTATATCTGCCTTGCTAGCTCGCTCTCATATCTGGCTCGCTCGCTTGCTCTCTTGTCTGTCTCGCTCTCTTTTATGGCTCGCTCGCATATATAGCTCCCTTGCTCTCACATCTGGCTCGCTCGCTTGCTCTCTTGTCTGGCTCGCTCTCTTATCTGGCTCGCTCGCTCGCATATCTGGCTCGCTCGCTCTCATGTCTGGCTCGCTCGCTCTCATGTCTGGCTCGCTCGCTCTCATATCTGGCTTGCTCGCTTGCTCTCATATCTGGCTTGCTCACTTGCTCTCATATCTGGCTCGCTCGCTTGCTCTCATATCTGGCTCGCTCGCTTGTTCTCATATCTGGCTCGCTCGCTTGCTCTCTTGTCTGGCTCGCTCTCATATCTGGCTCGCTCGCTCTCATATCTGGCTCGCTCGCTTGCTCTCATATTTGGCTAGCTCGCTTTCTCTCTTGTCTTGCTCGCTCTCTTATCTGGCTCGCTCGCTCTCATATCTGGCTGGTTCGCTTGCTCTCATATCTGTCTGGCTCGCTTCCTCTCTTGTCTGGCTCGCTCTCTTATCTGGCTCGCTCACATATCTGGCTCGCTCGCTCTCACATCTAGCTGGCTCGCTTGCTCTCATATTTTGCTCGCTCGCTTGCTCTCTTGTCTGGCTCGCTCTCTTATATGGCTCGCTCTCATGTCTGGCTTGCTAGCTTGCTCTCATATCTGGCTCGCTCGCTTGCTCTCTTGTCTGTCTCGCTCTCTTTTATGGCTCGCTCTCACATCTGGCTCGCTCGCTTGCTCTCTTGTCTGTCTCGCTCTCTTATCTGGTTCGCTCGCTCTCATATCTTACTCGCTCCGTCTCATGTCTGGCTCGCTCGCTCTCATATCTGGCTTGCTTGCTTGCTCTCATATCTGCCTCGCTCGCTTGCTCTCTTGTCTGGCTCGCTCTCTTATCTGGCTCGCTCGCATATCTTGCGCCCTCACTCTCAAATCTGGCTCGCTTGCTTGCTCTCATATCTGGCTAGCTCGCTTGCTCTCATATCTGGCTAGCTCGTTTGCTCTCTTGTCTTGCTCGCTCTCTTATCTGGCTCGCTCGCTCTCATATCTGGCTGGCTCGCTTGCGCTCATATCTGGCTCGCTCGCTTGCTCTCATATCTGGCTCTCTTGCTCTCATATCTGGCTCGCTCGCTTGCTTAATTGTCTGGCTCGCTCTCTTATCTGGCTCGCTCGCATATCTTGCTCGCTCGCTCTCACATCTGGCTCGCTCGCTTGCTCTCAAATGTGGCTCGCTCGCTTGCTCTCATGTCTGGCTCGTTCGCTCTCATATCTGGCTCGCTCGCTTTCATATCTTACTCGCTCGCTCTCATGTCTGGCTCCCTCGCTCTCATATCTGGCTTGCTCTCATATCTGGCTCGCTCGCTTGCTCTCTTGTCTGGCTCGCTCTCTTATCTGACTCGCTCGCATATCTGGCTCGCTCGCTCTCAAATCTGGCTCGCTCGCTTGCTCTCATATCTGGCTAGCTCGCTTGCTCTCATATCTGGCTAGCTCGCTTGCTCTCTTGTCTTGCTCGCTCTCTTATCTGGCTCGCTCGCTCTTATATCTGGCTGGCTCGCTTGCTCTCATATCTGGCTCGCTCGCTTGCTCTCATATCTGGCACTCTTGCTCTCATATCTGGCTCGCTCGCTTGCTTAATTGTCTGGCTCGCTCTCATATCTGGCTTGCTTGCTTGCTCTCATATCTGCCTCGCTTGCTTGCTCTCTTGTCTGGCTCGCTCTCTTATCTGGCTCGCTCGCATATCTTGCGCGCTCACTCTCAAATCTGGCTCGCTTGCTTGCTCTCATATCTGGCTAGCTCGCTTGCTCTCATATCTGGCTAGCTCGTTTGCACTCTTGTCTTGCTCGCTCTCTTATCTGGCTCGCTCGCTCTCATATCTGGCAGGCTCGCTTGCTCGCATATCTGGCTCGCTCGCTCTCAAATCTGGCTCGCTCGCTTGCTCTCATATCTGGCTTAATCGCTTGCTCTCATATCCGGCTCGCTCGCTTGCTCTCATATCTGGCTCGCTCGCTTGCTCTCTTGTCTGGCTCGCTCTCTTATCTGGCTCGCTCGCATATCTGGCTCGCTCGCTTTCACATCTAGCTGGCTCGCTTGCTCTCATATCTGGCTCGCTTGCTCTCTTGTCTGGCTCGCTCTCTTATCTGGCTCGCTCTTATATCTGCCTTGCTAGCTCGCTCTCATATCTGGCTCGCTCGCTTGCTCTCTTGTCTGTCTCGCTGTCTTTTATGGCTCGCTCGCATATCTGGCTAGCTTGCTCTCACATCTGGCTCGCTCGCTTGCTCTCTTGTCTGGCTCGCTCTCTTATCTGGTTTGCTCGCTAGCATATCTGGCTCGCACGCTTGCTCTCTTGTCTGGCTTGCTCTCTTATCTGGCTCGCTCGCTTTCATATCTGGCTCGCTCGCTTGCTCTCATGTCTGGCTCGCTCGCTTGCTCTCATGTCTGGCTCGCTTGCTCTCATATCTGGCTTTCTCGCTTGCTCTCTTGTCTGGCTCGCTCTCTTATCTGGCTCGCTCACATATCTGGCTCGCTCGCATATCTGGCTCGCTCGCTCTCACATCTGGCTGGCTCGCTTGCTCTCATTTCTGGCTGGTTCGCTTGTTCTCATATCTGGCTCGCTCGCTTGCTCTCTTGTCTGTCTCACTCTCTTTTATGGCTCGTTTGCATATCTGGCTCGCTCGCTCTCATATCTGGCTTTCTCGCTTGCTCTCTTGTCTGGCTCGCTCTCTTATCTGGCTCGCTCTCATACCTGGCTCGCTCGCTCTCACATCTAGCTGGCTCCCTTGCTCTCATATCTGGCTCGCTTGCTCTCTTGTCTGGCTCGCTTTCTTATCTGGCACGCTCTTATATCTGCCTTGCTAGCTCGCTCTCATATCTGGCTCGCTCGCTTGCTCTCTTGTCTGTCTCGCTCTCTTTTATGGCTCGCTCGCATATATAGCTCCCTTGCTCTCACATCTGGCTCGCTCGCTTGCTCTCTTGTCTGGCTCGCTCTCTTATCTGGCTCGCTCGCTCGCATATCTGGCTCGCTCGCTCTCATGTCTGGCTCGCTCGCTCTCATGTCTGGCTCGCTCGCTCTCATATCTGGCTTGCTCGCTTGCTCTCATATCTGGCTTGCTCACTTGCTCTCATATCTGGCTCGTTCGCTTGCTCTCATATCTGGCTCGCTCGCTTGTTCTCATATCTGGCTCGCTCGCTTGCTCTCTTGTCTGGCTCGCTCTCATATCTGGCTCGCTCGCTCTCATATCTGGCTCGCTCGCTTGCTCTCATATTTGGCTAGCTCGCTTTCTCTCTTGTCTTGCTCGCTCTCTTATCTGGCTCGCTCGCTCTCATATCTGGCTGGTTCGCTTGCTCTCATATCTGTCTCGCTCGCTTCCTCTCTTGTCTGGCTCGCTCTCTTATCTGGCTCGCTCACATATCTGGCTCGCTCGCTCTCACATCTAGCTGGCTCGCTTGCTCTCATATTTTGCTCGCTCGCTTGCTCTCTTGTCTGGCTCGCTCTCTTATATGGCTCGCTCTCATGTCTGGCTTGCTAGCTTGCTCTCATATCTGGCTCGCTCGCTTGCTCTCTTGTATGTCTCGCTCTCTTTTATGGCTCGCTCTCACATCTGGCTCGCTCGCTTGCTCTCTTGTCTGTCTCGCTCTCTTATCTGGTTCGCTCGCTCTCATATCTTACTCGCTCCGTCTCATGTCTGGCTCGCTCGCTCTCATATCTGGCTTGCTTGCTTGCTCTCATATCTGCCTCTCTCGCTTGCTCTCTTGTCTGGCTCGCTCTCTTATCTGGCTCGCTCGCATATCTTGCGCCCTCACTCTCAAATCTGGCTCGCTTGCTTGCTCTCATATCTGGCTAGCTCGCTTGCTCTCATATCTGGCTAGCTCGTTTGCTCTCTTGTCTTGCTCGCTCTCTTATCTGGCTCGCTCGCTCTCATATCTGGCTGGCTCGCTTGCGCTCATATCTGGCTCGCTCGCTTGCTCTCATATCTGGCTCTCTTGCTCTCATATCTGGCTCGCTCGCTTGCTTAATTGTCTGGCTCGCTCTCTTATCTGGCTCGCTCGCATATCTTGCTCGCTCGCTCTCACATCTGGCTCGCTCGCTTGCTCTCAAATGTGGCTCGCTCGCTTGCTCTCATGTCTGGCTTGTTCGCTCTCATATCTGGCTCGCTCGCTTTCATATCTTACTCGCTCGCTCTCATGTCTGGCTCCCTCGCTCTCATATCTGGCTTGCTCTCATATCTGGCTCGCTCGCTTGCTCTCTTGTCTGGCTCGCTCTCTTATCTGACTCGCTCGCATATCTGGCTCGCTCGCTCTCAAATCTGGCTCGCTCGCTTGCTCTCATATCTGGCTAGCTCGCTTGCTCTCATATCTGGCTAGCTCGCTTGCTCTCTTGTCTTGCTCGCTCTCTTATCTGGCTCGCTCGCTCTTATATCTGGCTGGCTCGCTTGCTCTCATATCTGGCTCGCTCGCTTGCTCTCATATCTGGCTCTCTTGCTCTCATATCTGGCTCGCTCGCTTGCTTAATTGTCTGGCTCGCTCTCATATCTGGCTTGCTTGCTTGCTCTCATATCTGCCTCGCTTGCTTGCTCTCTTGTCTGGCTCGCTCTCTTATCTGGCTCGCTCGCATATCTTGCGCGCTCACTCTCAAATCTGGCTCGCTTGCTTGCTCTCATATCTGGCTAGCTCGCTTGCTCTCATATCTGGCTAGCTCGTTTGCACTCTTGTCTTGCTCGCTCTCTTATCTGGCTCGCTCGCTCTCATATCTGGCAGGCTCGCTTGCTCGCATATCTGGCTCGCTCGCTCTCAAATCTGGCTCGCTCGCTTGCTCTCATATCTGGCTTAATCGCTTGCTCTCATATCCGGCTCGCTCGCTTGCTCTCATATCTGGCTCGCTCGCTTGCTCTCTTGTCTGGCTCGCTCTCTTATCTGGCTCGCTCGCATATCTGGCTCGCTCGCTTTCACATCTAGCTGGCTCGCTTGCTCTCATATCTGGCTCGCTTGCTCTCTTGTCTGGCTCGCTCTCTTATCTGGCTCGCTCTTATATCTGCCTTGCTAGCTCGCTCTCATATCTGGCTCGCTCGCTTGCTCTCTTGTCTGTCTCGCTGTCTTTTATGGCTCGCTCGCATATCTGGCTAGCTTGCTCTCACATCTGGCTCGCTCGCTTGCTCTCTTGTCTGGCTCGCTCTCTTATCTGGTTCGCTCGCTCGCATATCTGGCTCGCTCGCTCTCATGTCTGGCTCGCTCGCTTGCTCTCATATCTGGCTAGCTAGCTTGCTCTCTTGTCTTGCTCGCTCTCTTATCTGGCTCGCTCGCTCTCATATCTGGCTGGTTCGCTTGCTCTCATATCTGGCTCGCTCGCTTGCTCTCTTGTCTGGTTCGCTCTCTTATCTGGCTTGCTCGCTAGCATATCTGGCTCGCACGCTTGCTCTCTTGTCTGGCTTGCTCTCTTATCTGTCTCGCTCTCACATCTGGCTCGCTCGCTTGCTCTCATATCTGGCTCGCTCGCTTGCTCTCTTGTCTGGCTCGCTCTCTTATCTGGCTTGCTCGCTAGCATATCTGGCTCGCACGCTTGCTCTCTTATCTGGCTCGATCGCTCTCATATCTGGCTCGCTCGCTTGCTCTCATGTCTGGCTCGCTAACTCTCATATCTGGCTTTCTCGCTTGCTCTCTTGTCTGGCTCGCTCTCTTATCTGGCTTGCTCGCATATCTGGCTCGCTCGCTCTCACATCTGGCTGGCTCGCTTGCTCTCATTTCTGGCTGGCTCGCTAGCTCTCATATCTGGCTCGCTCGCTTGCTCTCTTGTCTGTCTCGCTCTCTTTTATGGCTCGCTCACATATCTGGCTCGCTCGCTTGCTCTCATATCTGGCTCGCTCGCTTGCTCTCATATCTGGCTCGCTCGCCTGCTCTCTTGTCTGGCTCGCTCTCTTTTATGGCTCGCTCGCACATCTGTCTCGCTCGCTCTCAAATCTGTCTCGCTCGCTTGCTCTCATATCTGGCTTGCTCGCTTGCTCTCATATCCGGCTCGCTCGCTTGCTCTCATATCTGGCTCGCTCTCTTGCTCTCTTGTCGGGCTCGCTCTCTTATCTGGCTCGCTCGCATATCTGGCTCGCTCGCTCTCAAATCTGGCTCGCTCGCTTGCTCTCATATCTGGCTAGCTCGCTTGCTCTCTTGTCTTGCTCGCTCTCTTATCTGGCTCGCTCGCTCTCATATCTGGCTGGCTCGCTTGCTCTCATATCTGGCTCGCTCGCTTGCTCTCTTGTCTGGCTCGCTCTCTTATCTGGTTTGCTTGCTAGCATATCTGGCTCGCACGCTTGCTCTCTTGCTCTCTTATCTGGCTCACTCGCTTTCATATCTGGCTCGCTCGCTTGCTCTCATGTCTGGCTCGCTCGCTTGCTCTCATGTCTGGCTCGCTCGCTCTCATATCTGGCTTTCTCGCTTGCTCTCTTGTCTGGCTCGCTCTCTTATCTGGCTAGCTCGCATATCTGGCTCGCTCGCATATCTGGCTCGCTCGCTCTCACATCTGGCTGGCTCGCTTGCTCTCATTTCTGGCTGGCTCGCTTGCTCTAATATCTGGCTTGCTCACATGCTCTCTTGTCTGTCTCACTCTCTTTTATGGCTCGTTTGCATATCTGGCTCGCTCGCTTGCTCTCATATCTGGCTTGCTCGCTCACTCTCATATTTGGCTTGCTCGCTTGCTCTCATATTCGGCTCGCTCGCTTGCTCACATATCTGGCTCGCTCGCTTGCTCTCTTGTCTGGCTCGCTCTCTTATCTGGCTCGCTCGCATATCTGGCTCGCTCGCTCTCAAATCTGGCTCGCTCGCTTGCTCTCATATCTGGCTAGCTTGCTTGCTCTCTTGTCTTGCTCGCTCTCTTATCTGGCTCGCTCGCTCTCATATCTGGCTGGCTCGCTTGCTCTCATATCTGGCTTTCTCGCTTGCTCTCTTGTCTGGCTCGCTCTCTTATCTGGCTTGCTCGCTAGCATATCTGGCTCGCACGCTTGCTCTCTTGTCTGGCTTGCTCTCTTATCTGGCTCGCTCGCTCTCATATCTGGCTCGCTCGCTTGCTCTCATGTCTGGCTCGCTCTCATATCTGGCTTTCTCGCTTGCTCTCTTGTCTGGCTCGCTCTCTTATCTGGCTCGCTCGCATACCTGGCTCGCTCGCTCTCACATCTAGCTGGCACGCTCGCTCTCATATCTGGCTCGCTCGCTCGCATATCTGGCTCGCTCGCTCTCATGTCTGGCTCGCTCGCTTTCATATCTGGCTTGCTCGCTTACTCTCATATTTGGCTCGCTCGCATACTCTCATATCTGGCTCGCTCGCTTGCTCTCTTGTCTGGCTCACTGTCTTATCTGGCTCGCTCGCATATCTGGCTCGCTCGCTCTCAAATCTGGCTCGCTCGCTTGCTCTCATATCTGGCTTGCTCGCTTGCTCTCATATCTGGCTCGCTCGCTTGCTCTCATATCTGGCTCGCTCGCTTTTTCTCATATCTGGCTCGCTCGCTTGCTCTCTTGTCTGGCTCGCTCTCTTATCTGGCTCGCTCGCATATCTGGCTCGCTCGCTCTCAAATCTGGCTCGCTCTCTTGCTCTCATATTTGGCTAGCTCGCTTTCTCTCTTGTCTTGCTCGCTCTCATATCTGGCTCGCTTGCTCTCATATCTGGCTGGTTCGCTTGCTCTCATATCTGGCTCGCTCGCTTGCTCTCTTGTCTGGCTCGCTCTCTTATCTGGCTTGCTCGCTAGCATATCTGGCTCGCACGCTTGCTCTCTTGTCTGGCTTGCTCTCTTATCTGTCTCGCACTCACATCTGGCTCGCTCGCTTGCTCTCATATCTGGCTCGCTCGCTTGCTCTCTTGTCTGACTCGCTCTCTTATCTGGCTTGCTCGCTAGCATATCTGGCTCGCACGCTTGCTCTCTTATCTGGCTCGATCGCCCTCATATCTGGCTCGCTCGCTTGCTCTCATGTCTGGCTCGCTCGCTCTCATATCTGGCTTTCTCGCTTGCTCTCTTGTCTGGCTCGCTCTCTTATCTGGCTTGCTCGCATATCTGGCTCGCTCACTCTCACATCTGGCTGGCTCGCTTGCTCTCATTTCTGGCTGGCTCGCTTGCTCTCATATCTGGCTCGCTCGCTTGCTCTCTTGTCTGTCTCGCTCTCTTTTATGGCTCGCTCGCATATCTGGCTCGCTCGCTCTCAAATCTGGCTCGCTCGCTTGCTCTCATATCTGGCTTGCTCGCTCGCTTGCTCTCATATCTGGCTCGCTCGCTTGCTCTCATATCTGGCTCGCTCGCTTGCTCTCTTGTCTGGCTCGCTCTCTTTTATGGCTCGCTCGCATATCTGTCTCGCTCGCTCTCAAATCTGTTTCGCTCGCTTGCTCTCATATCTGGCTTGCTCGCTTGCTCTCATATCCGGCTCGCTCGCTTGCTCTCATATCTGGCTCGCTCTCTTGCCTGGCTCGCTCTCTTATCTGGCTCGCTCGCATATCTGGCTCGCTCGCTCTCAAATCTGGCTCGCTCGCTTGCTCTCATATCTGGCTAGCTCGCTTGCTCTCTTGTCTTGCTCGCTCTCTTATCTGGTTCGCTCGCTCTCATATCTGGCTGGCTCGCTTGCTCTCATATCTGGCTCGCTCGCTTGCTCTCTTGTCTGGCTCGCTCTCTTATCTGGTTTGCTTGCTTGCATATCTGGCTCGCACACTTGCTCTCTTGTCTGGCTTGCTCTCTTATCTGGCTCGCTCGCTTTCATATCTGGCTCGCTCGCTTGCTCTCATGTCTGGCTCGCTCGCTTGCTCTCATGTCTGGCTCGCTCGCTCTCATATCTGGCTTTCTCGCTTGCTCTCTTGTCTGGCTCGCTCTCTTATCTGGCTTAGCTCGCATATCTGGCTCGCTCGCATATCTGGCTCGCTCGCTCTCACATCTGGCTGTCTCGCTTGCTCTCATTTCTGGCTGGCTCGCTTGCTCTAATATCTGGCTCGCTCGCTTGCTCTCATGTCTGTCTCACTCTCTTTTATGTCTCGTTTGCATATCTGGCTCGCTCGCTTGCTCTCATATCTGGCTTGCTCGCTCACACTCATATCTGGCTTGCTCGCTTGCTCTCATATTCGGCTCGCTCACTTGCTCTCATATCTGGCTCGCTCGCTTGCTCTCTTGTCTGGCTCGCTCTCTTATCTGGCTCGCTCGCATATCTGGCTCGCTCGCTCTCAAATCTGGCTCGCTCGCTTGCTCTCATATCTGGCTAGCTCGCTTGCTCTCTTGTCTTGCTCGCTCTCTTATCTGGCTCGCTCGCTCTCATATCTGGCTGGCTCGCTTGCTCTCATATCTGGCTCGCTCGCTTGCTCTCTTGTCTGGCTCGCTCTCTTATCTGGTTTGCTTGCTAGCATATCTGGCTCGCACGCTTGCTCTCTTGCTCTCTTATCTGGCTCGCTCGCTTTCATATCTGGCTCGCTCGCTTGCTCTCATGTCTGGCTCGCTCGCTCTCATATCTGGCTTTCTCGCTTGCTCTCTTGTCTGGCTCGCTCTCTTATCTGGCTAGCTCGCATATCTGGCTCGCACGCATATCTGGCTCGCTCGCTCTCACATCTGGCTGGCTCGCTTGCTCTCATTTCTGGCTGGCTCGCTTGCTCTAATATCTGGCTTGCTCACATGCTCTCTTGTCTGTCTCACTCTCTTTTATGGCTCGTTTGCATATCTGGCTCGCTCGCTTGCTCTCATATCTGGCTTGCTCGCTCACTCTCATATTTGGCTTGCTCGCTTGCTCTCATATTCGGCTCGCTCGCTTGCTCACATATCTGGCTCGCTCGCTTGCTCTCTTGTCTGGCTCGCTCTCTTATCTGGCTCGCTCGCATATCTGGCTCGCTCGCTCTCAAATCTGGCTCGCTCGCTTGCTCTCATATCTGGCTAGCTCGCTTGCTCTCTTGTCTTGCTCGCTCTCTTATCTGGCTCGCTCGCTCTCATATCTGGCTGGCTCGCTTGCTCTCATATCTGGCTTTCTCGCTTGCTCTCTTGTCTGGCTCGCTCTCTTATCTGGCTTGCTCGCTAGCATATCTGGCTCGCACGCTTGCTCTCTTGTCTGGCTTGCTCTCTTATCTGGCTCGCTCGCTCTCATATCTGGCTCGCTCGCTTGCTCTCATGTCTGGCTCGCTCTCATATCTGGCTTTCTCGCTTGCTCTCTTGTCTGGCTCGCTCTCTTATCTGGCTCGCTCGCATACCTGGCTCGCTCGCTCTCACATCTAGCTGGCACGCTCGCTCTCATATCTGGCTCGCTCGCTCGCATATCTGGCTCGCTCGCTCTCATGTCTGGCTCGCTCGCATTCATATCTGGCTTGCTCGCTTGCTCTCATATTTGGCTCGCTCGCATACTCTCATATCTGGCTCGCTCGCTTGCTCTCTTGTCTGGCTCACTCTCTTATCTGGCTCGCTCGCATATCTGGCTCGCTCGCTCTCAATCTGGCTCGCTCGCTTGCTCTCATATCTGGCTTGCTCGCTTGCTCTCATATCTGGCTCGCTCGCTTGCTCTCATATCTGGCTCGCTCGCTTTTTCTCATATCTGGCTCGCTCGCTTGCTCTCTTGTCTGGCTCGCTCTCTTATCTGGCTCGCTCGCATATCTGGCTCGCTCGCTCTCAAATCTGGCTCGCTCTCTTGCTCTCATATTTGGCTAGCTCGCTTTCTCTCTTGTCTTGCTCGCTCTCATATCTGGCTCGCTCGCTCTCATATCTGGCTTTCTCGCTTGCTCTCTTGTCTGGCTCGCTCTCTTATCTGGCTTGCTCGCTAGCATATCTGGCTCGCACGCTTGCTCTCTTGTCTGGCTTGCTCTCTTATCTGGCTCGCTCGCTCTCATATCTGGCTCGCTCGCTTGCTCTCATGTCTGGCTCGCTCTCATATCTGGCTTTCTCGCTTGCTCTCTTGTCTGGCTCGCTCTCTTATCTGGCTCGCTCGCATACCTGGCTCGCTCGCTCTCACATCTAGCTGGCACGCTCGCTCTCATATCTGGCTCGCTCGCTCGCATATCTGGCTCGCTCGCTCTCATGTCTGGCTCGCTCGCTTTCATATCTGGCTTGCTCGCTTGCTCTCATATTTGGCTCGCTCGCATACTCTCATATCTGGCTCGCTCGCTTGCTCTCTTGTCTGGCTCACTCTCTTATCTGGCTCGCTCGCATATCTGGCTCGCTCGCTCTCAATCTGGCTCGCTCGCTTGCTCTCATATCTGGCTTGCTCGCTTGCTCTTATATCTGGCTCGCTCGCTTGCTCTCATATCTGGCTCGCTCGCTTTTTCTCATATCTGGCTCGCTCGCTTGCTCTCTTGTCTGGCTCGCTCTCTTATCTGGCTCGCTCGCATATCTGGCTCGCTCGCTCTCAAATCTGGCTCGCTCTCTTGCTCTCATATTTGGCTAGCTCGCTTTCTCTCTTGTCTTGCTCGCTCTCATATCTGGCTCGCTCGCTCTCATATCTGGCTTTCTCGCTTGCTCTCTTGTCTGGCTCGCTCTCTTATCTGGCTTGCTCGCTAGCATATCTGGCTCGCACGCTTGCTCTCTTGTCTGGCTTGCTCTCTTATCTGGCTCGCTCGCTCTCATATCTGGCTCGCTCGCTTGCTCTCATGTCTGGCTCGCTCTCATATCTGGCTTTCTCGCTTGCTCTCTTGTCTGGCTCGCTCTCTTATCTGGCTCGCTCGCATACCTGGCTCGCTCGCTCTCACATCTAGCTGGCACGCTCGCTCTCATATCTGGCTCGCTCGCTCGCATATCTTGCTCGCTCGCTCTCATGTCTGGCTCGCCCGCTTTCATATCTGGCTTGCTCGCTTGCTCTCATATTTGGCTCGCTCGCATACTCTCATATCTGGCTCGCTCGCTTGCTCTCTTGTCTGGCTCACTCTTATCTGGCTCGCTCGCATATCTGGCTCGCTCGCTCTCAATCTGGCTCGCTCGCTTGCTCTCATATCTGGCTTGCTCGCTTGCTCTCATATCTGGCTCGCTCGCTTGCTCTCATATCTGGCTCGCTCGCTTTTTCTCATATCTGGCTCGCTCACTTGCTCTCTTGTCTGGCTCGCTCTCTTATCTGGCTCGCTCGCATATCTGGCTCGCTCGCTCTCAAATCTGGCTCGCTCTCTTGCTCTCATATTTGGCTAGCTCGCTTTCTCTCTTGTCTTGCTCGCTCTCATATCTGGCTCGCTCGCTCTCATATCTGGCTGGTTCGCTTGCTCTCATATCTGGCTCGCTCGCTTGCTCTCTTGTCTGGCTCGCTCTCTTATCTGGCTTGCTCGCTAGCATATCTGGCTCGCACGCTTGCTCTCTTGTCTGGCTTGCTCTCTTATCTGTCTCGCACTCACATCTGGCTCGCTCGCTTGCTCTCATATCTGGCTCGCTCGCTTGCTCTCTTGTCTGACTCGCTCTCTTATCTGGCTTGCTCGCTAGCATATCTGGCTCGCACGCTTGCTCTCTTATCTGGCTCGATCGCCCTCATATCTGGCTCGCTCGCTTGCTCCCATATCTGGCTCGCTCGCTTGCTCTCATGTCTGGCTCGCTCGCTTTCATATCTGGCTTTCTCGCTTGCTCTCTTGTCTGGCTCGCTCTCTTATCTGGCTTGCTCGCATATCTGGCTCGCTCACTCTCACATCTGGCTGGCTCGCTTCCTCTTATTTCTGGCTGGCTCGCTTGCTCTCATATCTGGCTCGCTCGCTTGCTCTCTTGTCTGTCTCGCTCTCTTTTATGGCTCGCTCGCATATCTGGCTCGCTCGCTCTCAAATCTGGCTCGCTCGCTTGCTCTCATATCTGGCTTGCTCGCTCTCAAATCTGGCTCGCTCGCTTGCTCTCATATCTGGCTCGCTCGCTTGCTCTCATATCTGGCTCGCTCGCTTGCTCTCTTGTCTGGCTCGCTCTCTTTTATGGCTCGCTCGCATATCTGTCTCGCTCGCTCTCAAATCTGTTTCGCTCGCTTGCTCTCATATCTGGCTTGCTCGCTTGCTCTCATATCCGGCTCGCTCGCTTGCTCTCATATCTGGCTCGCTCTCTTGCCTGGCTCGCTCTCTTATCTGGCTCGCTCGCATATCTGGCTCGCTCGCTCTCAAATCTGGCTCGCTCGCTTGCTCTCATATCTGGCTAGCTCGCTTGCTCTCTTGTCTTGCTCGCTCTCTTATCTGGTTCGCTCGCTCTCATATCTGGCTGGCTCACTTGCTCTCATATCTGGCTCGCTCGCTTGCTCTCTTGTCTGGCTCGCTCTCTTATCTGGTTTGCTTGCTTGCATATCTGGCTCGCACGCTTGCTCTCTTGTCTGGCTTGCTCTCTTATCTGGCTCGCTCGCTTTCACATCTGGCTCGCTCGCTTGCTCTCATGTCTGGCTCGCTCGCTTGCTCTCATGTCTGGCTCGCTCGCTCTCATATCTGGCTTTCTCGCTTGCTCTCTTGTCTGGCTCGCTCTCTTATCTGGCTCGCTCGCATATCTGGCTCGCTCGCATATCTGGCTCGCTCGCTCTCACATCTGGCTGTCTCGCTTGCTCTCATTTCTGGCTGGCTCGCTTGCTCTAATATCTGGCTCGCTCGCTTGCTCTCATGTCTGTCTCACTCTCTTTTATGTCTCGTTTGCATATCTGGCTCGCTCGCTTGCTCTCATATCTGGCTTGCTCGCTCACACTCATATCTGGCTTGCTCGCTTGCTCTCATATTCGGCTCGCTCGCTTGCTCTCATATCTGGCTCGCTCGCTTGCTCTCTTGTCTGGCTCGCTCTCTTATCTGGCTCGCTCGCATATCTGGCTCGCTCGCTCTCAAATCTGGCTCGCTCGCTTGCTCTCATATCTGGCTAGCTCGCTTGCTCTCTTGTCTTGCTCGCTCTCTTATCTGGCTCGCTCGCTCTCATATCTGGCTGGCTCGCTTGCTCTCATATCTGGCTTGCTCGCTTGCTCTCTTGTCTGGCTCGCTCTCTTATCTGGCTTGCTCGCTAGCATATCTGGCTCGCACGCTTGCTCTCTTGTCTGGCTTGCTCTCTTATCTGGCTCGCTCGCTCTCATATCTGGCTCGCTCGCTTGCTCTCATGTCTGGCTCGCTCTCATATCTGGCTTTCTCGCTTGCTCTCTTGTCTGGCTCGCTCTCTTATCTGGCTCGCTCGCATACCTGGCTCGCTCGCTCTCACATCTAGCTGGCTCGCTTGCTCTCATATCTGGCTCGCTCGCATACCTGGCTCGCTCGCTCTCACATCTGGCTGGCTCGCTTGCTCTCATTTCTGGCTGGCTCGCTTGCTCTCATATCTGGCTCGCTCGCTTGCTCTCTTGTCTGTCTCGCTCTCTTTTATGGCTCGCTCGCATATCTGGCTCGATCGCTCTCAAATCTGGCTCGCTCGCTTGCTCTCATATCTGGCTTAATCGCTTGCTCTCATATCCGGCTCGCTCGCTTGCTCTCATATCTGGCTCGCTCGCTTGCTCTCTTGTCTGGCTCGCTCTCTTATCTGGCTTGCTCGCTAGCATATCTGGCTCGCACGCTTGCTCTCTTATCTGGCTCGATCGCTCTCATATCTGGCTCGCTCGCTTGCTCTCATGTCTGGCTCGCTCGCTCTCATATCTGGCTTTCTCGCTTGCTCTCTTGTCTGGCTCGCTCTCTTATCTGGCTTGCTCGCATATCTGGCTCGCTCGCTCTCACAAATGGCTGGCTCGCTTGCTCTCATTTCTGGCTGGCTCGCTTGCTCTCATATCTGGCTCGCTCGCTTGCTCTCTTGTCTGTCTCGCTCTCTTTTATGGCTCGCTCGCATATCTGGCTCGCTCGCTCTCAAATCTGGCTCGCTCGCTTGCTCTCATATCTGGCTTGCTCGCTCTCAAATCTGGCTCGCTCGCTTGCTCTCATATCTGGCTCACTCGCTTGCTCTCATATCTGGCTCGCTCGCTTGCTCTCTTGTCTGGCTCGCTCTCTTTTATGGCTCGCTCGCATATCTGTCTCGCTCGCTGTCAAATCTGTCTCGCTCGCTTGCTCTCATATCTGGCTTGCTCGCTTGCTCTCATATCCAGCTCGCTCGCTTGCTCTCATATCTGGCTCGCTCGCTTGCTCTCTTGTCTGGCTCGCTCTCTTATCTGGCTCGCTCGCATATCTGGCTCGCTCGCTCTCAAATCTGGCTCGCTCGCTTGCTCTCATATCTGGCTAGCTCGCTTGCTCTCTTGTCTTGCTCGCTCTCTTATCTGGCTCGCTCGCTCTCATATCTGGCTGGCTCGCTTGCTCTCATATCTGGCTCGCTCGCTTGCTCTCTTGTTTCGCTCGCTTGCTCTCTTGTTTCGCTCGCTCTCTTATCTGGTTTGCTCGCTAGCATATCTGGCTCACACGCTTGCTCTCTTGTCTGGCTTGCTCTCTTATCTGGCTCGCTCGCTTTCATATCTGGCTCGCTCGCTTGCTCTCATGTCTGGCTCGCTCGCTTGCTCTCATGTCTGGCTCGCTCGCTCTCATATCTGGCTTTCTCGCTTGCTCTCTTGTCTGGCTCGCTCTCTTATCTGGCTCGCTCACATATCTGGCTCGCTCGCATATCTGGCTCGCTCGCTCTCACATCTGGCTCGCTCGCTTGCTCTCATTTCTGGCTGGTTCGCTTGCTCTCATATCTGGCTCGCTCGCTTGCTCTCTTGTCTGTCTCACTCTCTTTTATGGCTCGTTTGCATATCTGGCTCGCTCGCTTGCTCTCATATCTGGCTTGCTCGCTCACTCTCATATCTGGCTTGCTCGCTTGCTCTCATATTCGGCTCGCTCGCATGCTCTCATATTTGGCTCGCTCGCTTGCTCTCTTGTCTGGCTCGCTCTCTTGTCTGGCTCGCTCGCATATCTGGCTCGCTCGCTCTCAAATCTGGCTCGCTCGCTTGCTCTCATATCTGGCTAGCTCGCTTGCTCTCTTGTCTTGCTCGCTCTCTTATCTGGCTCGCTCGCTCTCATATCTGGCTGGCTCGCTTGCTCTCATATCTGGTTCGCTCGCTTGCTCTCTTGTCTGGCTCGCTCTCTTATCTGGCTCGCTCGCATATCTGGCTCGCTCGCATATCTGACTCGCTCGCTCTCAAATCTGGCTCGCTCTCTTGCTCTCATATTTGGCTAGCTCGCTTTCTCTCTTGTCTTGATCGCTCTCATATCTGGCTCGCTCGCTCTCATATCTGGCTGGTTTGCTTGCTCTCATATCTGGCTCGCTCGCTTGCTCTCTTGTCTGGCTCGCTCTCTTATCTGGCTTGCTCGCTAGCATATCTGGCTCGCATGCTTGCTCTCTTGTCTGGCTTGCTCTCTTATCTGTCTCGCACTCACATCTGGCTCGCTCGCTTGCTCTCATATCTGGCTCGCCCGCTTTTTCTCATATCTGGCTCGCTCGCTTGCTCTCTTGTCTGGCTCGCTCTCTTATCTGGCTCGCTCGCATATCTGGCTCGCTCGCTCTCAAATCTGGCTCGCTCTCTTGCTCTCATATTTGGCTAGCTCGCTTTCTCTCTTGTCTTGCTCGCTCTCATATCTGGCTCGCTCGCTCTCATATCTGGCTTTCTCGCTTGCTCTCTTGTCTGGCTCGCTCTCTTATCTGGCTTGCTCGCTAGCATATCTGGCTCGCACGCTTGCTCTCTTGTCTGGCTTGCTCTCTTATCTGGCTCGCTCGCTCTCATATCTGGCTCGCTCGCTTGCTCTCATGTCTGGCTCGCTCTCATATCTGGCTTTCTCGCTTGCTCTCTTGTCTGGCTCGCTCTCTTATCTGGCTCGCTCGCATACCTGGCTCGCTCGCTCTCACATCTAGCTGGCACGCTCGCTCTCATATCTGGCTCGCTCGCTCGCATATCTTGCTCGCTCGCTCTCATGTCTGGCTCGCCCGCTTTCATATCTGGCTTGCTCGCTTGCTCTCATATTTGGCTCGCTCGCATACTCTCATATCTGGCTCGCTCGCTTGCTCTCTTGTCTGGCTCACTCTTATCTGGCTCGCTCGCATATCTGGCTCGCTCGCTCTCAATCTGGCTCGCTCGCTTGCTCTCATATCTGGCTTGCTCGCTTGCTCTCATATCTGGCTCGCTCGCTTGCTCTCATATCTGGCTCGCTCGCTTTTTCTCATATCTGGCTCGCTCACTTGCTCTCTTGTCTGGCTCGCTCTCTTATCTGGCTCGCTCGCATATCTGGCTCGCTCGCTCTCAAATCTGGCTCGCTCTCTTGCTCTCATATTTGGCTAGCTCGCTTTCTCTCTTGTCTTGCTCGCTCTCATATCTGGCTCGCTCGCTCTCATATCTGGCTGGTTCGCTTGCTCTCATATCTGGCTCGCTCGCTTGCTCTCTTGTCTGGCTCGCTCTCTTATCTGGCTTGCTCGCTAGCATATCTGGCTCGCACGCTTGCTCTCTTGTCTGGCTTGCTCTCTTATCTGTCTCGCACTCACATCTGGCTCGCTCGCTTGCTCTCATATCTGGCTCGCTCGCTTGCTCTCTTGTCTGACTCGCTCTCTTATCTGGCTTGCTCGCTAGCATATCTGGCTCGCACGCTTGCTCTCTTATCTGGCTCGATCGCCCTCATATCTGGCTCGCTCGCTTGCTCCCATATCTGGCTCGCTCGCTTGCTCTCATGTCTGGCTCGCTCGCTTTCATATCTGGCTTTCTCGCTTGCTCTCTTGTCTGGCTCGCTCTCTTATCTGGCTTGCTCGCATATCTGGCTCGCTCACTCTCACATCTGGCTGGCTCGCTTCCTCTTATTTCTGGCTGGCTCGCTTGCTCTCATATCTGGCTCGCTCGCTTGCTCTCTTGTCTGTCTCGCTCTCTTTTATGGCTCGCTCGCATATCTGGCTCGCTCGCTCTCAAATCTGGCTCGCTCGCTTGCTCTCATATCTGGCTTGCTCGCTCTCAAATCTGGCTCGCTCGCTTGCTCTCATATCTGGCTCGCTCGCTTGCTCTCATATCTGGCTCGCTCGCTTGCTCTCTTGTCTGGCTCGCTCTCTTTTATGGCTCGCTCGCATATCTGTCTCGCTCGCTCTCAAATCTGTTTCGCTCGCTTGCTCTCATATCTGGCTTGCTCGCTTGCTCTCATATCCGGCTCGCTCGCTTGCTCTCATATCTGGCTCGCTCTCTTGCCTGGCTCGCTCTCTTATCTGGCTCGCTCGCATATCTGGCTCGCTCGCTCTCAAATCTGGCTCGCTCGCTTGCTCTCATATCTGGCTAGCTCGCTTGCTCTCTTGTCTTGCTCGCTCTCTTATCTGGTTCGCTCGCTCTCATATCTGGCTGGCTCACTTGCTCTCATATCTGGCTCGCTCGCTTGCTCTCTTGTCTGGCTCGCTCTCTTATCTGGTTTGCTTGCTTGCATATCTGGCTCGCACGCTTGCTCTCTTGTCTGGCTTGCTCTCTTATCTGGCTCGCTCGCTTTCACATCTGGCTCGCTCGCTTGCTCTCATGTCTGGCTCGCTCGCTTGCTCTCATGTCTGGCTCGCTCGCTCTCATATCTGGCTTTCTCGCTTGCTCTCTTGTCTGGCTCGCTCTCTTATCTGGCTCGCTCGCATATCTGGCTCGCTCGCATATCTGGCTCGCTCGCTCTCACATCTGGCTGTCTCGCTTGCTCTCATTTCTGGCTGGCTCGCTTGCTCTAATATCTGGCTCGCTCGCTTGCTCTCATGTCTGTCTCACTCTCTTTTATGTCTCGTTTGCATATCTGGCTCGCTCGCTTGCTCTCATATCTGGCTTGCTCGCTCACACTCATATCTGGCTTGCTCGCTTGCTCTCATATTCGGCTCGCTCGCTTGCTCTCATATCTGGCTCGCTCGCTTGCTCTCTTGTCTGGCTCGCTCTCTTATCTGGCTCGCTCGCATATCTGGCTCGCTCGCTCTCAAATCTGGCTCGCTCGCTTGCTCTCATATCTGGCTAGCTCGCTTGCTCTCTTGTCTTGCTCGCTCTCTTATCTGGCTCGCTCGCTCTCATATCTGGCTGGCTCGCTTGCTCTCATATCTGGCTTGCTCGCTTGCTCTCTTGTCTGGCTCGCTCTCTTATCTGGCTTGCTCGCTAGCATATCTGGCTCGCACGCTTGCTCTCTTGTCTGGCTTGCTCTCTTATCTGGCTCGCTCGCTCTCATATCTGGCTCGCTCGCTTGCTCTCATGTCTGGCTCGCTCTCATATCTGGCTTTCTCGCTTGCTCTCTTGTCTGGCTCGCTCTCTTATCTGGCTCGCTCGCATACCTGGCTCGCTCGCTCTCACATCTAGCTGGCTCGCTTGCTCTCATATCTGGCTCGCTCGCATACCTGGCTCGCTCGCTCTCACATCTGGCTGGCTCGCTTGCTCTCATTTCTGGCTGGCTCGCTTGCTCTCATATCTGGCTCGCTCGCTTGCTCTCTTGTCTGTCTCGCTCTCTTTTATGGCTCGCTCGCATATCTGGCTCGATCGCTCTCAAATCTGGCTCGCTCGCTTGCTCTCATATCTGGCTTAATCGCTTGCTCTCATATCCGGCTCGCTCGCTTGCTCTCATATCTGGCTCGCTCGCTTGCTCTCTTGTCTGGCTCGCTCTCTTATCTGGCTTGCTCGCTAGCATATCTGGCTCGCACGCTTGCTCTCTTATCTGGCTCGATCGCTCTCATATCTGGCTCGCTCGCTTGCTCTCATGTCTGGCTCGCTCGCTCTCATATCTGGCTTTCTCGCTTGCTCTCTTGTCTGGCTCGCTCTCTTATCTGGCTTGCTCGCATATCTGGCTCGCTCGCTCTCACAAATGGCTGGCTCGCTTGCTCTCATTTCTGGCTGGCTCGCTTGCTCTCATATCTGGCTCGCTCGCTTGCTCTCTTGTCTGTCTCGCTCTCTTTTATGGCTCGCTCGCATATCTGGCTCGCTCGCTCTCAAATCTGGCTCGCTCGCTTGCTCTCATATCTGGCTTGCTCGCTCTCAAATCTGGCTCGCTCGCTTGCTCTCATATCTGGCTCACTCGCTTGCTCTCATATCTGGCTCGCTCGCTTGCTCTCTTGTCTGGCTCGCTCTCTTTTATGGCTCGCTCGCATATCTGTCTCGCTCGCTGTCAAATCTGTCTCGCTCGCTTGCTCTCATATCTGGCTTGCTCGCTTGCTCTCATATCCAGCTCGCTCGCTTGCTCTCATATCTGGCTCGCTCGCTTGCTCTCTTGTCTGGCTCGCTCTCTTATCTGGCTCGCTCGCATATCTGGCTCGCTCGCTCTCAAATCTGGCTCGCTCGCTTGCTCTCATATCTGGCTAGCTCGCTTGCTCTCTTGTCTTGCTCGCTCTCTTATCTGGCTCGCTCGCTCTCATATCTGGCTGGCTCGCTTGCTCTCATATCTGGCTCGCTCGCTTGCTCTCTTGTTTCGCTCGCTTGCTCTCTTGTTTCGCTCGCTCTCTTATCTGGTTTGCTCGCTAGCATATCTGGCTCACACGCTTGCTCTCTTGTCTGGCTTGCTCTCTTATCTGGCTCGCTCGCTTTCATATCTGGCTCGCTCGCTTGCTCTCATGTCTGGCTCGCTCGCTTGCTCTCATGTCTGGCTCGCTCGCTCTCATATCTGGCTTTCTCGCTTGCTCTCTTGTCTGGCTCGCTCTCTTATCTGGCTCGCTCACATATCTGGCTCGCTCGCATATCTGGCTCGCTCGCTCTCACATCTGGCTCGCTCGCTTGCTCTCATTTCTGGCTGGTTCGCTTGCTCTCATATCTGGCTCGCTCGCTTGCTCTCTTGTCTGTCTCACTCTCTTTTATGGCTCGTTTGCATATCTGGCTCGCTCGCTTGCTCTCATATCTGGCTTGCTCGCTCACTCTCATATCTGGCTTGCTCGCTTGCTCTCATATTCGGCTCGCTCGCATGCTCTCATATTTGGCTCGCTCGCTTGCTCTCTTGTCTGGCTCGCTCTCTTGTCTGGCTCGCTCGCATATCTGGCTCGCTCGCTCTCAAATCTGGCTCGCTCGCTTGCTCTCATATCTGGCTAGCTCGCTTGCTCTCTTGTCTTGCTCGCTCTCTTATCTGGCTCGCTCGCTCTCATATCTGGCTGGCTCGCTTGCTCTCATATCTGGTTCGCTCGCTTGCTCTCTTGTCTGGCTCGCTCTCTTATCTGGCTCGCTCGCATATCTGGCTCGCTCGCATATCTGACTCGCTCGCTCTCAAATCTGGCTCGCTCTCTTGCTCTCATATTTGGCTAGCTCGCTTTCTCTCTTGTCTTGATCGCTCTCATATCTGGCTCGCTCGCTCTCATATCTGGCTGGTTCGCTTGCTCTCATATCTGGCTCGCTCGCTTGCTCTCTTGTCTGGCTCGCTCTCTTATCTGGCTTGCTCGCTAGCATATCTGGCTCGCATGCTTGCTCTCTTGTCTGGCTTGCTCTCTTATCTGTCTCGCACTCACATCTGGCTCGCTCGCTTGCTCTCATATCTGGCTCGCTCGCTTGCTCTCTTGTCTGACTCGCTCTCTTATCTGGCTTGCTCGCTAGCATATCTGGCTCGCACGCTTGCTCTCTTATCTGGCTCGATCGCCCTCATATCTGGCTCGCTCGCTTGCTCTCATGTCTGGCTCGCTCGCTCTCATATCTGGCTTTCTCGCTTGCTCTCTTGTCTGGCTCGCTCTCTTATCTGGCTTGCTCGCATATCTGGCTCGCTCACTCTCACATCTGGCTGGCTCGCTTGCTCTCATTTCTGGCTGGCTCGCTTGCTCTCATATCTGGCTCGCTCGCTTGCTCTCTTGTCTGTCTCGCTCTCTTTTATGGCTCGCTCGCATATCTGGCTCGCTCGCTCTCAAATCTGGCTCGCTCGCTTGCTCTCATATCTGGCTTGCTCGCTCTCAAATCTGGCTCGCTCGCTTGCTCTCAAATCTGGCTCGCTCGCTTGCTCTCATATCTGGCTCGCTCGCTTGCTCTCTTGTCTGGCTCGCTCTCTTTTATGGCTCGCTCGCATATCTGTCTCGCTCGCTCTCAAATCTGTTTCGCTCGCTTGCTCTCATATCTGGCTTGCTCGCTTGCTCTCATATCCGGCTCGCTCGCTTGCTCTCATATCTGGCTCGCTCTCTTGCCTGGCTCGCTCTCTTATCTGGCTCGCTCGCATATCTGGCTCGCTCGCTCTCAAATCTGGCTCGCTCGCTTGCTCTCATATCTGGCTAGCTCGCTTGCTCTCTTGTCTTGCTCGCTCTCTTATCTGGTTCGCTCGCTCTCATATCTGGCTGGCTCGCTTGCTCTCATATCTGGCTCGCTCGCTTGCTCTCTTGTCTGGCTCGCTCTCTTATCTGGTTTGCTTGCTTGCATATCTGGCTCGCACACTTGCTCTCTTGTCTGGCTTGCTCTCTTATCTGGCTCGCTCGCTTTCATATCTGGCTCGCTCGCTTGCTCTCATGTCTGGCTCGCTCGCTTGCTCTCATGTCTGGCTCGCTCGCTCTCATATCTGGCTTTCTCGCTTGCTCTCTTGTCTGGCTCGCTCTCTTATCTGGCTCGCTCGCATATCTGGCTCGCTCGCATATCTGGCTCGCTCGCTCTCACATCTGGCTGTCTCGCTTGCTCTCATTTCTGGCTGGCTCGCTTGCTCTAATATCTGGCTCGCTCGCTTGCTCTCATGTCTGTCTCACTCTCTTTTATGTCTCGTTTGCATATCTGGCTCGCTCGCTTGCTCTCATATCTGGCTTGCTCGCTCACACTCATATCTGGCTTGCTCGCTTGCTCTCATATTCGGCTCGCTCACTTGCTCTCATATCTGGCTCGCTCGCTTGCTCTCTTGTCTGGCTCGCTCTCTTATCTGGCTCGCTCGCATATCTGGCTCGCTCGCTCTCAAATCTGGCTCGCTCGCTTGCTCTCATATCTGGCTAGCTCGCTTGCTCTCTTGTCTTGCTCGCTCTCTTATCTGGCTCGCTCGCTCTCATATCTGGCTGGCTCGCTTGCTCTCATATCTGGCTCGCTCGCTTGCTCTCTTGTCTGGCTCGCTCTCTTATCTGGTTTGCTTGCTAGCATATCTGGCTCGCACGCTTGCTCTCTTGCTCTCTTATCTGGCTCGCTCGCTTTCATATCTGGCTCGCTCGCTTGCTCTCATGTCTGGCTCGCTCGCTCTCATATCTGGCTTTCTCGCTTGCTCTCTTGTCTGGCTCGCTCTCTTATCTGGCTAGCTCGCATATCTGGCTCGCTCGCATATCTGGCTCGCTCGCTCTCACATCTGGCTGGCTCGCTTGCTCTCATTTCTGGCTGGCTCGCTTGCTCTAATATCTGGCTTGCTCACATGCTCTCTTGTCTGTCTCACTCTCTTTTATGTCTCGTTTGCATATCTGGCTCGCTCGCTTGCTCTCATATCTGGCTTGCTCGCTCACACTCATATCTGGCTTGCTCGCTTGCTCTCATATTCGGCTCGCTCGCTTGCTCTCATATCTGGCTCGCTCGCTTGCTCTCTTGTCTGGCTCGCTCTCTTATCTGGCTCGCTCGCATATCTGGCTCGCTCGCTCTCAAATCTGGCTCGCTCGCTTGCTCTCATATCTGGCTAGCTCGCTTGCTCTCTTGTCTTGCTCGCTCTCTTATCTGGCTCGCTCGCTCTCATATCTGGCTGGCTCGCTTGCTCTCATATCTGGCTTGCTCGCTTGCTCTCTTGTCTGGCTCGCTCTCTTATCTGGCTTGCTCGCTAGCATATCTGGCTCGCACGCTTGCTCTCTTGTCTGGCTTGCTCTCTTATCTGGCTCGCTCGCTCTCATATCTGGCTCGCTCGCTTGCTCTCATGTCTGGCTCGCTCTCATATCTGGCTTTCTCGCTTGCTCTCTTGTCTGGCTCGCTCTCTTATCTGGCTCGCTCGCATACCTGGCTCGCTCGCTCTCACATCTAGCTGGCTCGCTTGCTCTCATATCTGGCTCGCTCGCATACCTGGCTCGCTCGCTCTCACATCTGGCTGGCTCGCTTGCTCTCATTTCTGGCTGGCTCGCTTGCTCTCATATCTGGCTCGCTCGCTTGCTCTCTTGTCTGTCTCGCTCTCTTTTATGGCTCGCTCGCATATCTGGCTCGATCGCTCTCAAATCTGGCTCGCTCGCTTGCTCTCATATCTGGCTTAATCGCTTGCTCTCATATCCGGCTCGCTCGCTTGCTCTCATATCTGGCTCGCTCGCTTGCTCTCTTGTCTGGCTCGCTCTCTTATCTGGCTTGCTCGCTAGCATATCTGGCTCGCACGCTTGCTCTCTTATCTGGCTCGATCGCTCTCATATCTGGCTCGCTCGCTTGCTCTCATGTCTGGCTCGCTCGCTCTCATATCTGGCTTTCTCGCTTGCTCTCTTGTCTGGCTCGCTCTCTTATCTGGCTTGCTCGCATATCTGGCTCGCTCGCTCTCACAAATGGCTGGCTCGCTTGCTCTCATTTCTGGCTGGCTCGCTTGCTCTCATATCTGGCTCGCTCGCTTGCTCTCTTGTCTGTCTCGCTCTCTTTTATGGCTCGCTCGCATATCTGGCTCGCTCGCTCTCAAATCTGGCTCGCTCGCTTGCTCTCATATCTGGCTTGCTCGCTCTCAAATCTGGCTCGCTCGCTTGCTCTCATATCTGGCTCGCTCGCTTGCTCTCATATCTGGCTCGCTCGCTTGCTCTCTTGTCTGGCTCGCTCTCTTTTATGGCTCGCTCGCATATCTGTCTCGCTCGCTGTCAAATCTGTCTCGCTCGCTTGCTCTCATATCTGGCTTGCTCGCTTGCTCTCATATCCAGCTCGCTCGCTTGCTCTCATATCTGGCTCGCTCGCTTGCTCTCTTGTCTGGCTCGCTCTCTTATCTGGCTCGCTCGCATATCTGGCTCGCTCGCTCTCAAATCTGGCTCGCTCGCTTGCTCTCATATCTGGCTAGCTCGCTTGCTCTCTTGTCTTGCTCGCTCTCTTATCTGGCTCGCTCGCTCTCATATCTGGCTGGCTCGCTTGCTCTCATATCTGGCTCGCTCGCTTGCTCTCTTGTTTCGCTCGCTTGCTCTCTTGTTTCGCTCGCTCTCTTATCTGGTTTGCTCGCTAGCATATCTGGCTCACACGCTTGCTCTCTTGTCTGGCTTGCTCTCTTATCTGGCTCGCTCGCTTTCATATCTGGCTCGCTCGCTTGCTCTCATGTCTGGCTCGCTCGCTTGCTCTCATGTCTGGCTCGCTCGCTCTCATATCTGGCTTTCTCGCTTGCTCTCTTGTCTGGCTCGCTCTCTTATCTGGCTCGCTCACATATCTGGCTCGCTCGCATATCTGGCTCGCTCGCTCTCACATCTGGCTCGCTCGCTTGCTCTCATTTCTGGCTGGTTCGCTTGCTCTCATATCTGGCTCGCTCGCTTGCTCTCTTGTCTGTCTCACTCTCTTTTATGGCTCGTTTGCATATCTGGCTCGCTCGCTTGCTCTCATATCTGGCTTGCTCGCTCACTCTCATATCTGGCTTGCTCGCTTGCTCTCATATTCCGCTCGCTCGCATGCTCTCATATTTGGCTCGCTCGCTTGCTCTCTTGTCTGGCTCGCTCTCTTATCTGGCTCGCTCGCATATCTGGCTCGCTCGCTCTCAAATCTGGCTCGCTCGCTTGCTCTCATATCTGGCTAGCTCGCTTGCTCTCTTGTCTTGCTCGCTCTCTTATCTGGCTCGCTCGCTCTCATATCTGGCTGGCTCGCTTGCTCTCATATCTGGTTCGCTCGCTTGCTCTCTTGTCTGGCTCGCTCTCTTATCTGGCTCGCTCGCATATCTGGCTCGCTCGCATATCTGACTCGCTCGCTCTCAAATCTGGCTCGCTCTCTTGCTCTCATATTTGGCTAGCTCGCTTTCTCTCTTGTCTTGATCGCTCTCATATCTGGCTCGCTCGCTCTCATATCTGGCTGGTTCGCTTGCTCTCATATCTGGCTCGCTCGCTTGCTCTCTTGTCTGGCTCGCTCTCTTATCTGGCTTGCTCGCTAGCATATCTTGCTCGCACGCTTGCTCTCTTGTCTGGCTTGCTCTCTTATCTGTCTCGCACTCACATCTGGCTCGCTCGCTTGCTCTCATATCTGGCTCGCTCGCTTGCTCTCTTGTCTGACTCGCTCTCTTATCTGGCTTGCTCGCTAGCATATCTGGCTCGCACGCTTGCTCTCTTATCTGGCTCGATCGCCCTCATATCTGGCTCGCTCGCTTGCTCTCATGTCTGGCTCGCTCGCTCTCATATCTGGCTTTCTCGCTTGCTCTCTTGTCTGGCTCGCTCTCTTATCTGGCTTGCTCGCATATCTGGCTCGCTCACTCTCACATCTGGCTGGCTCGCTTGCTCTCATTTCTGGCTGGCTCGCTTGCTCTCATATCTGGCTCGCTCGCTTGCTCTCTTGTCTGTCTCGCTCTCTTTTATGGCTCGCTCGCATATCTGGCTCGCTCGCTCTCAAATCTGGCTCGCTCGCTTGCTCTCATATCTGGCTTGCTCGCTCTCAAATCTGGCTCGCTCGCTTGCTCTCATATCTGGCTCGCTCGCTTGCTCTCATATCTGGCTCGCTCGCTTGCTCTCTTGTCTGGCTCGCTCTCTTTTATGGCTCGCTCGCATATCTGTCTCGCTCGCTCTCAAATCTGTTTCGCTCGCTTGCTCTCATATCTGGCTTGCTCGCTTGCTCTCATATCCGGCTCGCTCGCTTGCTCTCATATCTGGCTCGCTCTCTTGCCTGGCTCGCTCTCTTATCTGGCTCGCTCGCATATCTGGCTCGCTCGCTCTCAAATCTGGCTCGCTCGCTTGCTCTCATATCTGGCTAGCTCGCTTGCTCTCTTGTCTTGCTCGCTCTCTTATCTGGTTCGCTCGCTCTCATATCTGGCTGGCTCGCTTGCTCTCATATCTGGCTCGCTCGCTTGCTCTCTTGTCTGGCTCGCTCTCTTATCTGGTTTGCTTGCTTGCATATCTGGCTCGCACACTTGCTCTCTTGTCTGGCTTGCTCTCTTATCTGGCTCGCTCGCTTTCATATCTGGCTCGCTCGCTTGCTCTCATGTCTGGCTCGCTCGCTTGCTCTCATGTCTGGCTCGCTCGCTCTCATATCTGGCTTTCTCGCTTGCTCTCTTGTCTGGCTCGCTCTCTTATCTGGCTCGCTCGCATATCTGGCTCGCTCGCATATCTGGCTCGCTCGCTCTCACATCTGGCTGTCTCGCTTGCTCTCATTTCTGGCTGGCTCGCTTGCTCTAATATCTGGCTCGCTCGCTTGCTCTCATGTCTGTCTCACTCTCTTTTATGTCTCGTTTGCATATCTGGCTCGCTCGCTTGCTCTCATATCTGGCTTGCTCGCTCACACTCATATCTGGCTTGCTCGCTTGCTCTCATATTCGGCTCGCTCACTTGCTCATATCTGGCTCGCTCGCTTGCTCTCTTGTCTGGCTCGCTCTCTTATCTGGCTCGCTCGCATATCTGGCTCGCTCGCTCTCAAATCTGGCTCGCTCGCTTGCTCTCATATCTGGCTAGCTCGCTTGCTCTCTTGTCTTGCTCGCTCTCTTATCTGGCTTGCTCGCTCTCATATCTGGCTGGCTCGCTTGCTCTCATATCTGGCTCGCTCGCTTGCTCTCTTGTCTGGCTCGCTCTCTTATCTGGTTTGCTTGCTAGCATATCTGGCTCGCACGCTTGCTCTCTTGCTCTCTTATCTGGCTCGCTCGCTTTCATATCTGGCTCGCTCGCTTGCTCTCATGTCTGGCTCGCTCGCTCTCATATCTGGCTTTCTCGCTTGCTCTCTTGTCTGGCTCGCTCTCTTATCTGGCTAGCTCGCATATCTGGCTCGCTCGCATATCTGGCTCGCTCGCTCTCACATCTGGCTGGCTCGCTTGCTCTCATTTCTGGCTGGCTCGCTTGCTCTAATATCTGGCTTGCTCACATGCTCTCTTGTCTGTCTCACTCTCTTTTATGGCTCGTTTGCATATCTGGCTCGCTCGCTTGCTCTCATATCTGGCTTGCTCGCTCACTCTCATATTTGGCTTGCTCGCTTGCTCTCATATTCGGCTCGCTCGCTTGCTCACATATCTGGCTCGCTCGCTTGCTCTCTTGTCTGGCTCGCTCTCTTATCTGGCTCGCTCGCATATCTGGCTCGCTCGCTCTCAAATCTGGCTCGCTCGCTTGCTCTCATATCTGGCTAGCTCGCTTGCTCTCTTGTCTTGCTCGCTCTCTTATCTGGCTCGCTCGCTCTCATATCTGGCTGGCTCGCTTGCTCTCATATCTGGCTTTCTCGCTTGCTCTCTTGTCTGGCTCGCTCTCTTATCTGGCTTGCTCGCTAGCATATCTGGCTCGCACGCTTGCTCTCTTGTCTGGCTTGCTCTCTTATCTGGCTCGCTCGCTCTCATATCTGGCTCGCTCGCTTGCTCTCATGTCTGGCTCGCTCTCATATCTGGCTTTCTCGCTTGCTCTCTTGTCTGGCTCGCTCTCTTATCTGGCTCGCTCGCATACCTGGCTCGCTCGCTCTCACATCTAGCTGGCACGCTCGCTCTCATATCTGGCTCGCTCGCTCGCATATCTGGCTCGCTCGCTCTCATGTCTGGCTCGCTCGCTTTCATATCTGGCTTGCTCGCTTGCTCTCATATTTGGCTCGCTCGCATACTCTCATATCTGGCTCGCTCGCTTGCTCTCTTGTCTGGCTCACTCTCTTATCTGGCTCGCTCGCATATCTGGCTCGCTCGCTCTCAATCTGGCTCGCTCGCTTGCTCTCATATCTGGCTTGCTCGCTTGCTCTCATATCTGGCTCGCTCGCTTTTTCTCATATCTGGCTCGCTCGCTTGCTCTCTTGTCTGGCTCGCTCTCTTATCTGGCTCGCTCGCATATCTGGCTCGCTCGCTCTCAAATCTGGCTCGCTCTCTTGCTCTCATATTTGGCTAGCTCGCTTTCTCTCTTGTCTTGCTCGCTCTCATATCTGGCTCGCTCGCTCTCATATCTGGCTTTCTCGCTTGCTCTCTTGTCTGGCTCGCTCTCTTATCTGGCTTGCTCGCTAGCATATCTGGCTCGCACGCTTGCTCTCTTGTCTGGCTTGCTCTCTTATCTGGCTCGCTCGCTCTCATATCTGGCTCGCTCGCTTGCTCTCATGTCTGGCTCGCTCTCATATCTGGCTTTCTCGCTTGCTCTCTTGTCTGGCTCGCTCTCTTATCTGGCTCGCTCGCATACCTGGCTCGCTCGCTCTCACATCTAGCTGGCACGCTCGCTCTCATATCTGGCTCGCTCGCTCGCATATCTGGCTCGCTCGCTCTCATGTCTGGCTCGCTCGCTTTCATATCTGGCTTGCTCGCTTGCTCTCATATTTGGCTCGCTCGCATACTCTCATATCTGGCTCGCTCGCTTGCTCTCTTGTCTGGCTCACTCTCTTATCTGGCTCGCTCGCATATCTGGCTCGCTCGCTCTCAATCTGGCTCGCTCGCTTGCTCTCATATCTGGCTTGCTCGCTTGCTCTTATATCTGGCTCGCTCGCTTGCTCTCATATCTGGCTCGCTCGCTTTTTCTCATATCTGGCTCGCTCACTTGCTCTCTTGTCTGTCTCGCTCTCTTTTATGGCTCGCTCGCATATCTGGCTCGATCGCTCTCAAATCTGGCTCGCTCGCTTGCTCTCATATCTGGCTTAATCGCTTGCTCTCATATCCGGCTCGCTCGCTTGCTCTCATATCTGGCTCGCTCGCTTGCTCTCTTGTCTGGCTCGCTCTCTTATCTGGCTTGCTCGCTAGCATATCTGGCTCGCACGCTTGCTCTCTTATCTGGCTCGATCGCTCTCATATCTGGCTCGCTCGCTTGCTCTCATGTCTGGCTCGCTCGCTCTCATATCTGGCTTTCTCGCTTGCTCTCTTGTCTGGCTCGCTCTCTTATCTGGCTTGCTCGCATATCTGGCTCGCTCGCTCTCACAAATGGCTGGCTCGCTTGCTCTCATTTCTGGCTGGCTCGCTTGCTCTCATATCTGGCTCGCTCGCTTGCTCTCTTGTCTGTCTCGCTCTCTTTTATGGCTCGCTCGCATATCTGGCTCGCTCGCTCTCAAATCTGGCTCGCTCGCTTGCTCTCATATCTGGCTTGCTCGCTCTCAAATCTGGCTCGCTCGCTTGCTCTCATATCTGGCTCGCTCGCTTGCTCTCATATCTGGCTCGCTCGCTTGCTCTCTTGTCTGGCTCGCTCTCTTTTATGGCTCGCTCGCATATCTGTCTCGCTCGCTGTCAAATCTGTCTCGCTCGCTTGCTCTCATATCTGGCTTGCTCGCTTGCTCTCATATCCAGCTCGCTCGCTTGCTCTCATATCTGGCTCGCTCGCTTGCTCTCTTGTCTGGCTCGCTCTCTTATCTGGCTCGCTCGCATATCTGGCTCGCTCGCTCTCAAATCTGGCTCGCTCGCTTGCTCTCATATCTGGCTAGCTCGCTTGCTCTCTTGTCTTGCTCGCTCTCTTATCTGGCTCGCTCGCTCTCATATCTGGCTGGCTCGCTTGCTCTCATATCTGGCTCGCTCGCTTGCTCTCTTGTTTCGCTCGCTTGCTCTCTTGTTTCGCTCGCTCTCTTATCTGGTTTGCTCGCTAGCATATCTGGCTCACACGCTTGCTCTCTTGTCTGGCTTGCTCTCTTATCTGGCTCGCTCGCTTTCATATCTGGCTCGCTCGCTTGCTCTCATGTCTGGCTCGCTCGCTTGCTCTCATGTCTGGCTCGCTCGCTCTCATATCTGGCTTTCTCGCTTGCTCTCTTGTCTGGCTCGCTCTCTTATCTGGCTCGCTCACATATCTGGCTCGCTCGCATATCTGGCTCGCTCGCTCTCACATCTGGCTCGCTCGCTTGCTCTCATTTCTGGCTGGTTCGCTTGCTCTCATATCTGGCTCGCTCGCTTGCTCTCTTGTCTGTCTCACTCTCTTTTATGGCTCGTTTGCATATCTGGCTCGCTCGCTTGCTCTCATATCTGGCTTGCTCGCTCACTCTCATATCTGGCTTGCTCGCTTGCTCTCATATTCGGCTCGCTCGCATGCTCTCATATTTGGCTCGCTCGCTTGCTCTCTTGTCTGGCTCGCTCTCTTATCTGGCTCGCTCGCATATCTGGCTCGCTCGCTCTCAAATCTGGCTCGCTCGCTTGCTCTCATATCTGGCTAGCTCGCTTGCTCTCTTGTCTTGCTCGCTCTCTTATCTGGCTCGCTCGCTCTCATATCTGGCTGGCTCGCTTGCTCTCATATCTGGTTCGCTCGCTTGCTCTCTTGTCTGGCTCGCTCTCTTATCTGGCTCGCTCGCATATCTGGCTCGCTCGCATATCTGACTCGCTCGCTCTCACATCTGGCTGGCTCGCTTGCTCTCATTTCTGTCTGGCTCGCTTGCTCTCATATCTGGCTCGCTCGCTTGCTCTCTTGTCTGTCTCACTCTCTTTTATGGCTCGTTTGCATAACTGGCTCGCTCGCTTGCTCTCATATCTGGCTTGCTCGCTCGCTCTCATATCTGGCTTGCTCGCTTGCTCTCATATTCGGCTCGCTCGCTTGCTCTCATATCTGGCTCGCTCGCTTGCTCTCTTGTCTGGCTCGCTCTCTTATCTGGCTCGCTCGCATATCTGGCTCACTCGCTCTCAAATCTGGCTCGCTCGCTTGCTCTCATATCTGGCTCGCTCGCTTGCTCTCATATCTGGCTTGCTCGCTTGCTCTCATATCTGGCTCGCTCGCTTGCTCTCATATCTGGCTCGCTCGCTTGCTCTCTTGTCTGGCTCGCTCTCTTATCTGGCTCGCTCGCATATCTGGCTCGCTCACTCTCAAATCTGTCTCGCTCTCTTGCTCTCATATTTGGCTTGCTCGCTTTCTCTCTTGTCTGGCTCGCTCTCTTATCTGGCTCGCTCGCATATCTGGCTCGCTCGCTCTCAAATCTGGCTCGCTCGCTTGCTCTCATATCTGGCTAGCTCGCTTGCTCTCTTGTCTTGCTCGCTCTCTTATCTGGCTCGCTCGCTCTCATATCTGGCTGGCTCGCTTGCTCTCATATCTGGCTCGCTCGCTTGCTCTCTTGTCTCGCTCGCTCTCTTATCTGGTTTGCTCGCTAGCATATCTGGCTCGCACGCTTGCTCTCTTGTCTGGCTTGCTCTCTTATCTGGCTCGCTCGCTTTCATATCTGGCTCGCTCGCTTGCTCTCATGTCTGGCTCGCTCGCTTGCTCTCATGTCTGGCTCGCTTGCTCTCATATCTGGCTTTCTCGCTTGCTCTCTTGTCTGGCTCGCTCTCTTATCTGGCTCGCTCACATATCTGGCTCGCTCGCATATCTGGCTCGCTCGCTCTCACATCTGGCTGGCTCGCTTGCTCTCATTTCTGGCTGGTTCGCTTGTTCTCATATCTGGCTCGCTCGCTTGCTCTCTTGTCTGTCTCACTCTCTTTTATGGCTCGTTTGCATATCTGGCTCGCTCGCTCTCATATCTGGCTTTCTCGCTTGCTCTCTTGTCTGGCTCGCTCTCTTATCTGGCTCGCTCTCATACCTGGCTCGCTCGCTCTCACATCTAGCTGGCTCCCTTGCTCTCATATCTGGCTCGCTTGCTCTCTTGTCTGGCTCGCTTTCTTATCTGGCACGCTCTTATATCTGCCTTGCTAGCTCGCTCTCATATCTGGCTCGCTCGCTTGCTCTCTTGTCTGTCTCGCTCTCTTTTATGGCTCGCTCGCATATATAGCTCCCTTGCTCTCACATCTGGCTCGCTCGCTTGCTCTCTTGTCTGGCTCGCTCTCTTATCTGGCTCGCTCGCTCGCATATCTGGCTCGCTCGCTCTCATGTCTGGCTCGCTCGCTCTCATGTCTGGCTCGCTCGCTCTCATATCTGGCTTGCTCGCTTGCTCTCATATCTGGCTTGCTCACTTGCTCTCATATCTGGCTCGCTCGCTTGCTCTCATATCTGGCTCGCTCGCTTGTTCTCATATCTGGCTCGCTCGCTTGCTCTCTTGTCTGGCTCGCTCTCATATCTGGCTCGCTCGCTCTCATATCTGGCTCGCTCGCTTGCTCTCATATTTGGCTAGCTCGCTTTCTCTCTTGTCTTGCTCGCTCTCTTATCTGGCTCGCTCGCTCTCATATCTGGCTGGTTCGCTTGCTCTCATATCTGGCTCGCTCGCTTCCTCTCTTGTCTGGCTCGCTCTCTTATCTGGCTCGCTCACATATCTGGCTCGCTCGCTCTCACATCTAGCTGGCTCGCTTGCTCTCATATTTTGCTCGCTCGCTTGCTCTCTTGTCTGGCTCGCTCTCTTATATGGCTCGCTCTCATGTCTGGCTTGCTAGCTTGCTCTCATATCTGGCTCGCTCGCTTGCTCTCTTGTCTGTCTCGCTCTCTTTTATGGCTCGCTCTCACATCTGGCTCGCTCGCTTGCTCTCTTGTCTGTCTCGCTCTCTTATCTGGTTCGCTCGCTCTCATATCTTACTCGCTCCGTCTCATGTCTGGCTCGCTCGCTCTCATATCTGGCTTGCTTGCTTGCTCTCATATCTGCCTCGCTCGCTTGCTCTCTTGTCTGGCTCGCTCTCTTATCTGGCTCGCTCGCATATCTTGCGCCCTCACTCTCAAATCTGGCTCGCTTGCTTGCTCTCATATCTGGCTAGCTCGCTTGCTCTCATATCTGGCTAGCTCGTTTGCTCTCTTGTCTTGCTCGCTCTCTTATCTGGCTCGCTCTCTCTCATATCTGGCTGGCTCGCTTGCGCTCATATCTGGCTCGCTCGCTTGCTCTCATATCTGGCTCTCTTGCTCTCATATCTGGCTCGCTCGCTTGCTTAATTGTCTGGCTCGCTCTCTTATCTGGCTCGCTCGCATATCTTGCTCGCTCGCTCTCACATCTGGCTCGCTCGCTTGCTCTCAAATGTGGCTCGCTCGCTTGCTCTCATGTCTGGCTCGTTCGCTCTCATATCTGGCTCGCTCGCTTTCATATCTTACTCGTTCGCTCTCATGTCTGGCTCCCTCGCTCTCATATCTGGCTTGCTCTCATATCTGGCTCGCTCGCTTGCTCTCTTGTCTGGCTCGCTCTCTTATCTGACTCGTTCGCATATCTGGCTCGCTCGCTCTCAAATCTGGCTCGCTCGCTTGCTCTCATATCTGGCTAGCTCGCTTGCTCTCATATCTGGCTAGCTCGCTTGCTCTCGTGTCTTGCTCGCTCTCTTATCTGGCTCGCTCGCTCTTATATCTGGCTGGCTCGCTTGCTCTCATATCTGGCTCGCTCGCTTGCTCTCATATCTGGCTCTCTTGCTCTCATATCTGGCTCGCTCGCTTGCTTAATTGTCTGGCTCGCTCTCATATCTAGCTTGCTTGCTTGCTCTCATATCTGCCTCGCTTGCTTGCTCTCTTGTCTGGCTCGCTCTCTTATCTGGCTCGCTCGCATATCTTGCGCGCTCACTCTCAAATCTGGCTCGCTTGCTTGCTCTCATATCTGGCTAGCTCGCTTGCTCTCATATCTGGCTAGCTCGTTTGCACTCTTGTCTTGCTCGCTCTCTTATCTGGCTCGCTCGCTCTCATATCTGGCTGGCTCGCTTGCTCGCATATCTGGCTCGCTCGCTCTCAAATCTGGCTCGCTCGCTTGCTCTCATATCTGGCTTAATCGCTTGCTCTCATATCCGGCTCGCTCGCTTGCTCTCATATCTGGCTCGCTCGCTTGCTCTCTTGTCTGGCTCGCTCTCTTATCTGGCTCGCTCGCATATCTGGCTCGCTCGCTTTCACATCTAGCTGGCTCGCTTGCTCTCATATCTGGCTCGCTTGCTCTCTTGTCTGGCTCGCTCTCTTATCTGGCTCGCTCTTATATCTGCCTTGCTAGCTCGCTCTCATATCTGGCTCGCTCGCTTGCTCTCTTGTCTGTCTCGCTGTCTTTTATGGCTCGCTCGCATATCTGGCTAGCTTGCTCTCACATCTGGCTCGCTCGCTTGCTCTCTTGTCTGGCTCGCTCTCTTATCTGGCTCGCTCGCTCGCATATCTGGCTCGCTCGCTCTCATGTCTGGCTCGCTCACTTGCTCTCATATCTGGCTAGCTAGCTTGCTCTCTTGTCTTGCTCGCTCTCTTATCTGGCTCGCTCGCTCTCATATCTGGCTGGTTCGCTTGCTCTCATATCTGGCTCGCTCGCTTGCTCTCTTGTCTGGCTCGCTCACTTATCTGGCTTGCTCGCTAGCATATCTGGCTCGCACGCTTGCTCTCTTGTCTGGCTTGCTCTCTTATCTGTCTCTCTCTCACATCTGGCTCGCTCGCTTGCTCTCATATCTGGCTCGCTCGCTTGCTCTCTTGTCTGGCTCACTCTCTTATCTGGCTTGCTCGCTAGCATATCTGGCTCGCACGCTTGCTCTCTTATCTGGCTCGATCGCTCTCATATCTGGCTCGCTCGCTTGCTCTCATGTCTGGCTCGCTCACTCTCATATCTGGCTTTCTCGCTTGCTCTCTTGTCTGGCTCGCTCTCTTATCTGGCTTGCTCGCATATCTGGCTCGCTCGCTCTCACATCTGGCTGGCTCGCTTGCTCTCATTTCTGGCTGGCTCGCTAGCTCTCATATCTGGCTCGCTCGCTTGCTCTCTTGTCTGTCTCGCTCTCTTTTATGGCTCGCTCACATATCTGGCTCGCTCGCTTGCTCTCATATCTGGCTCGCTCGCTTGCTCTCATATCTGGCTCGCTCGCCTGCTCTCTTGTCTGGCTCGCTCTCTTTTTGGCTCGCTCGCACATCTGTCTCGCTCGCTCTCAAATCTGTCTCGCTCGCTTGCTCTCATATCTGGCTTGCTCTCATATCCGGCTCGCTCGCTTGCTCTCATATCTGGCTCGCTCTCTTGCTCTCTTGTCGGGCTCGCTCTCTTATCTGGCTCGCTCGCATATCTGGCTTGCTCGCTCTCAAATCTGGCTCGCTCGCTTGCTCTCATATCTGGCTAGCTCGCTTGCTCTCTTGTCTTGCTCGCTCTCTTATCTGGCTCGCTCGCTCTCATATCTGGCTGGCTCGCTCGCTCTCATATCTGGCTGGCTCGCTTGCTCTCATATCTGGCTCGCTCGCTTGCTCTCTTGTCTGGCTCGCTCTCTTATCTGGTTTGCTTGCTAGCATATCTGGCTCGCACGCTTGCTCTCTTGCTCTCTTATCTGGCTCGCTCGCTTTCATATCTGGCTCGCTCGCTTGCTCTCATGTCTGGCTCGCTCGCTTGCTCTCATGTCTGGCTCGCTCGCTCTCATATCTGGCTTTCTCGCTTGCTCTCTTGTCTGGCTCGCTCTCTTATCTGGCTAGCTCGCATATCTGGCTCGCTCGCATATCTGGCTCGCTCGCTCTCACATCTGGCTGGCTCGCTTGCTCTCATTTCTGGCTGGCTCGCTTGCTCTAATATCTGGCTTGCTCACATGCTCTCTTGTCTGTCTCACTCTCTTTTATGGCTCGTTTGCATATCTGGCTCGCTCGCTTGCTCTCATATCTGGCTTGCTCGCTCACTCTCATATTTGGCTTGCTCGCTTGCTCTCATATTCGGCTCGCTCGCTTGCTCACATATCTGGCTCGCTCGCTTGCTCTCGTCTGGCTTGCTCTCTTATCTGGCTCGCTCGCATATCTGGCTCGCTCGCTCTCAAATCTGGCTCGCTCGCTTGCTCTCATATCTGGCTAGCTCGCTTGCTCTCTTGTCTTGCTCGCTCTCTTATCTGGCTCGCTCGCTCTCATATCTGGCTGGCTCGCTTGCTCTCATATCTGGCTTTCTCGCTTGCTCTCTTGTCTGGCTCGCTCTCTTATCTGGCTTGCTCGCTAGCATATCTGGCTCGCACGCTTGCTCTCTTGTCTGGCTTGCTCTCTTATCTGGCTCGCTCGCTCTCATATCTGGCTCGCTCGCTTGCTCTCATGTCTGGCTCGCTCTCATATCTGGCTTTCTCGCTTGCTCTCTTGTCTGGCTCGCTCTCTTATCTGGCTCGCTCGCATACCTGGCTCGCTCGCTCTCACATCTAGCTGGCACGCTCGCTCTCATATCTGGCTCGCTCGCTCGCATATCTGGCTCGCTCGCTCTCATGTCTGGCTCGCTCGCTTTCATATCTGGCTTGCTCGCTTGCTCTCATATTTGGCTCGCTCGCATACTCTCATATCTGGCTCGCTCGCTTGCTCTCTTGTCTGGCTCACTCTCTTATCTGGCTCGCTCGCATATCTGGCTCGCTCGCTCTCAAATCTGGCTCGCTCGCTTGCTCTCATATCTGGCTTGCTCGCTTGCTCTCATATCTGGCTCGCTCGCTTGCTCTCATATCTGGCTCGCTCGCTTTTTCTCATATCTGGCTCGCTCGCTTGCTCTCTTGTCTGGCTCGCTCTCTTATCTGGCTCGCTCGCATATCTGGCTCGCTCGCTCTCAAATCTGGCTCGCTCTCTTGCTCTCATATTTGGCTAGCTCGCTTTCTCTCTTGTCTTGCTCGCTCTCATATCTGGCTCGCTCGCTCTCATATCTGGCTGGTTCGCTTGCTCTCATATCTGGCTCGCTCGCTTGCTCTCTTGTCTGGCTCGCTCTCTTATCTGGCTTGCTCGCTAGCATATCTGGCTCGCACGCTTGCTCTCTTGTCTGGCTTGCTCTCTTATCTGTCTCGCACTCACATCTGGCTCGCTCGCTTGCTCTCATATCTGGCTCGCTCGCTTGCTCTCTTGTCTGACTCGCTCTCTTATCTGGCTTGCTCGCTAGCATATCTGGCTCGCACGCTTGCTCTCTTATCTGGCTCGATCATCCTCATATCTGGCTCGCTCGCTTGCTCTCATGTCTGGCTCGCTCGCTCTCATATCTGGCTTTCTCGCTTGCTCTCTTGTCTGGCTCGCTCTCTTATCTGGCTTGCTCGCATTTCTGGCTCGCTCACTCTCACATCTGGCTGGCTCGCTTGCTCTCATTTCTGGCTGGCTCGCTTGCTCTCATATCTGGCTCGCTCGCTTGCTCTCTTGTCTGTCTCGCTCTCTTTTATGGCTCGCTCGCATATCTGGCTCGCTCGCTCTCAAATCTGGCTCGCTCGCTTGCTCTCATATCTGGCTTGCTCGCTCTCAAATCTGGCTCGCTCGCTTGCTCTCATATCTGGCTCGCTCGCTTGCTCTCATATCTGGCTCGCTCGCTTGCTCTCTTGTCTGGCTCGCTCTCTTTTATGGCTCGCTCGCATATCTGGCTCGCTCGCTTTCATATCTGGCTCGCTCGCTTGCTCTCATGTCTGGCTCGCTCGCTTGCTCTCATGTCTGGCTCGCTCGCTCTCATATCTGGCTTTCTCGCTTGCTCTCTTGTCTGGCTCGCTCTCTTATCTGGCTAGCTCGCATATCTGGCTCGCTCGCATATCTGGCTCGCTCGCTCTCACATCTGGCTGGCTCGCTTGCTCTCATTTCTGGCTGGCTCGCTTGCTCTAATATCTGGCTTGCTCACATGCTCTCTTGTCTGTCTCACTCTCTTTTATGGCTCGTTTGCATATCTGGCTCGCTCGCTTGCTCTCATATCTGGCTTGCTCGCTCACTCTCATATTTGGCTTGCTCGCTTGCTCTCATATTCGGCTCGCTCGCTTGCTCACATATCTGGCTCGCTCGCTTGCTCTCTTGTCTGGCTCGCTCTCTTATCTGGCTCGCTCGCATATCTGGCTCGCTCGCTCTCAAATCTGGCTCGCTCGCTTGCTCTCATATCTGGCTAGCTCGCTTGCTCTCTTGTCTTGCTCGTTCTCTTATCTGGCTCGCTCGCTCTCATATCTGGCTGGCTCGCTTGCTCTCATATCTGGCTTTCTCGCTTGCTCTCTTGTCTGGCTCGCTCTCTTATCTGGCTTGCTCGCTAGCATATCTGGCTCGCACGCTTGCTCTCTTGTCTGGCTTGCTCTCTTATCTGGCTCGCTCGCTCTCATATCTGGCTCGCTCGCTTGCTCTCATGTCTGGCTCGCTCTCATATCTGGCTTTCTCGCTTGCTCTCTTGTCTGGCTCGCTCTCTTATCTGGCACGCTCGCATACCTGGCTCGCTCGCTCTCACATCTAGCTGGCACGCTCGCTCTCATATCTGGCTCGCTCGCTCGCATATCTGGCTCGCTCGCTCTCATGTCTGGCTCGCTCGCTTTCATATCTGGCTTGCTCGCTTGCTCTCATATTTGGCTCGCTCGCATACTCTCATATCTGGCTCGCTCGCTTGCTCTCTTGTCTGGCTCACTCTCTTATCTGGCTCGCTCGCATATCTGGCTCGCTCGCTCTCAAATCTGGCTCGCTCGCTTGCTCTCATATCTGGCTTGCTCGCTTGCTCTCATATCTGGCTCGCTCGCTTGCTCTCATATCTGGCTCGCTCGCTTTTTCTCATATCTGGCTCGCTCGCTTGCTCTCTTGTCTGGCTCGCTCTCTTATCTGGCTCGCTCGCATATCTGGCTCGCTCGCTCTCAAATCTGGCTCGCTCTCTTGCTCTCATATTTGGCTAGCTCGCTTTCTCTCTTGTCTTGCTCGCTCTCATATCTGGCTCGCTCGCTCTCATATCTGGCTGGTTCGCTTGCTCTCATATCTGGCTCGCTCGCTTGCTCTCTTGTCTGGCTCGCTCTCTTATCTGGCTTGCTCGCTAGCATATCTGGCTCGCACGCTTGCTCTCTTGTCTGGCTTGCTCTCTTATCTGTCTCGCACTCACATCTGGCTCGCTCGCTTGCTCTCATATCTGGCTCGCTCGCTTGCTCTCTTGTCTGACTCGCTCTCTTATCTGGCTTGCTCGCTAGCATATCTGGCTCGCACGCTTGCTCTCTTATCTGGCTCGATCATCCTCATATCTGGCTCGCTCGCTTGCTCTCATGTCTGGCTCGCTCGCTCTCATATCTGGCTTTCTCGCTTGCTCTCTTGTCTGGCTCGCTCTCTTATCTGGCTTGCTCGCATTTCTGGCTCGCTCACTCTCACATCTGGCTGGCTCGCTTGCTCTCATTTCTGGCTGGCTCGCTTGCTCTCATATCTGGCTCGCTCGCTTGCTCTCTTGTCTGTCTCGCTCTCTTTTATGGCTCGCTCGCATATCTGGCTCGCTCGCTCTCAAATCTGGCTCGCTCGCTTGCTCTCATATCTGGCTTGCTCGCTCTCAAATCTGGCTCGCTCGCTTGCTCTCATATCTGGCTCGCTCGCTTGCTCTCATATCTGGCTCGCTCGCTTGCTCTCTTGTCTGGCTCGCTCTCTTTTATGGCTCGCTCGCATATCTGTCTCGCTCGCTCTCAAATCTGTTTCGCTCGCTTGCTCTCATATCTGGCTTGCTCGCTTGCTCTCATATCCGGCTCGCTCGCTTGCTCTCATATCTGGCTCGCTCTCTTGCCTGGCTCGCTCTCTTATCTGGCTCGCTCGCATATCTGGCTCGCTCGCTCTCAAATCTGGCTCGCTCGCTTGCTCTCATATCTGGCTAGCTCGCTTGCTCTCTTGTCTTGCTCGCTCTCTTATCTGGTTCGCTCGCTCTCATATCTGGCTGGCTCGCTTGCTCTCATATCTGGCTCGCTCGCTTGCTCTCTTGTCTGGCTCGCTCTCTTATCTGGTTTGCTTGCTTGCATATCTGGCTCGCACGCTTGCTCTCTTGTCTGGCTTGCTCTCTTATCTGGCTCGCTCGCTTTCATATCTGGCTCGCTCGCTTGCTCTCATGTCTGGCTCGCTCGCTTGCTCTCATGTCTGGCTCGCTCGCTCTCATATCTGGCTTTCTCGCTTGCTCTCTTGTCTGGCTCGCTCTCTTATCTGGCTCGCTCGCATATCTGGCTCGCTCGCAAATCTGGCTCGCTCGCTCTCACATCTGGCTGTCTCGCTTGCTCTCATTTCTGGCTGGCTCGCTTGCTCTAATATCTGGCTCGCTCGCTTGCTCTCATGTCTGTCTCACTCTCTTTTATGTCTCGTTTGCATATCTGGCTCGCTCGCTTGCTCTCATATCTGGCTTGCTCGCTCACACTCATATCTGGCTTGCTCGCTTGCTCTCATATTCGGCTCGCTCGCTTGCTCTCATATCTGGCTCGCTCGCTTGCTCTCTTGTCTGGCTCGCTCTCTTATCTGGCTCGCTCGCATATCTGGCTCGCTCGCTCTCAAATCTGGCTCGCTCGCTTGCTCTCATATCTGGCTAGCTCGCTTGCTCTCTTGTCTTGCTCGCTCTCTTATCTGGCTCGCTCGCTCTCATATCTGGCTGGCTCGCTTGCTCTCATATCTGGCTCGCACGCTTGCTCTCTTGTCTGGCTCGCTCTCTTATCTGGTTTGCTTGCTAGCATATCTGGCTCGCACGCTTGCTCTCTTGCTCTCTTATCTGGCTCGCTCGCTTTCATATCTGGCTCGCTCGCTTGCTCTCATGTCTGGCTCGCTCGCTTGCTCTCATGTCTGGCTCGCTCGCTCTCATATCAGGCTTTCTCGCTTGCTCTCTTGTCTGGCTCGCTCTCTTATCTGGCTAGCTCGCATATCTGGCTCGCTCGCATATCTGGCTCGCTCGCTCTCACATCTGGCTGGCTCGCTTGCTCTCATTTCTGGCTGGCTCGCTTGCTCTAATATCTGGCTTGCTCACATGCTCTCTTGTCTGTCTCACTCTCTTTTATGGCTCGTTTGCATATCTGGCTCGCTCGCTTGCTCTCATATCTGGCTTGCTCGCTCACTCTCATATTTGGCTTGCTCGCTTGCTCTCATATTCGGCTCGCTCGCTTGCTCACATATCTGGCTCGCTCGCATGCTCTCTTGTCTGGCTCGCTCTCTTATCTGGCTCGCTCGCATATCTGGCTCGCTCGCTCTCAAATCTGGCTCGCTCGCTTGCTCTCATATCTGGCTAGCTCGCTTGCTCTCTTGTCTTGCTCGCTCTCTTATCTGGCTCGCTCGCTCTCATATCTGGCTGGCTCGCTTGCTCTCATATCTGGCTTTCTCGCTTGCTCTCTTGTCTGGCTCGCTCTCTTATCTGGCTTGCTCGCTAGCATATCTGGCTCGCACGCTTGCTCTCTTGTCTGGCTTGCTCTCTTATCTGGCTCGCTCGCTTTCATATCTGGCTCGCTCGCTTGCTCTCATATCTGGCTTGCTCGCTCTCAAATCTGGCTCGCTCGCTTGCTCTCATATCTGGCTCGCTCGCTTGCTCTCTTGTCTGTCTCGCTCTCTTTTATGGCTCGCTCGCATATCTGGCTCGCTCGCTCTCAAATCTGGCTCGCTCGCTTGCTCTCATATCTGGCTTGCTCGCTCTCAAATCTGGCTCGCTCGCTTGCTCTCATATCTGGCTCGCTCGCTTGCTCTCATATCTGGCTCGCTCGCTTGCTCTCTTGTCTGGCTCGCTCTCTTTTATGGCTCGCTCGCATATCTGTCTCGCTCGCTCTCAAATCTGTTTCGCTCGCTTGCTCTCATATCTGGCTTGCTCGCTTGCTCTCATATCCGGCTCGCTCGCTTGCTCTCATATCTGGCTCGCTCTCTTGCCTGGCTCGCTCTCTTATCTGGCTCGCTCGCTCTCAAATCTGGCTCGCTCGCTTGCTCTCATATCTGGCTAGCTTGCTTGCTCTCTTGTCTTGCTCGCTCTCTTATCTGGTTCGCTCGCTCTCATATCTGGCTGGCTCGCTTGCTCTCATATCTGGCTCGCTCGCTTGCTCTCTTGTCTGGCTCGCTCTCTTATCTGGTTTGCTTGCTTGCATATCTGGCTCGCACGCTTGCTCTCTTGTCTGGCTTGCTCTCTTATCTGGCTCGCTCGCTTTCATATCTGGCTCGCTCGCTTGCTCTCATGTCTGGCTCGCTCGCTTGCTCTCATGTCTGGCTCGCTCGCTCTCATATCTGGCTTTCTCGCTTGCTCTCTTGTCTGGCTCGCTCTCTTATCTGGCTCGCTCGCATATCTGGCTCGCTCGCATATCTGGCTCGCTCGCTCTCACATCTGGCTGTCTCGCTTGCTCTCATTTCTGGCTGGCTCGCTTGCTCTAATATCTGGCTCGTTCGCTTGCTCTCATGTCTGTCTCACTCTCTTTTATGTCTCGTTTGCATATCTGGCTTGCTCGCTTGCTCTCATATCTGGCTTGCTCGCTCACACTCATATCTGGCTTGCTCGCTTGCTCTCATATTCGGCTCGCTCGCTTGCTCTCATATCTGGCTTGCTCGCTTGCTCTCATATCTGGCTCGCTCGCTTGCTTTCATATCTGGCTCGCTCGCTTGTTCTCATATCTGGCTCGCTCGCTTGCTCTCTTGTCTGGCTCGCTCTCTTATCTGGCTCGCTCGCATATCTGGCTCGCTCGCTCTCAAATCTGGCTCGCTCGCTTGCTCTCATATCTGGCTAGCTCGCTTGCTCTCTTGTCTTGCTCGCTCTCTTATCTGGCTCGCTCGCTCTCATATCTGGCTGGCTCGCTTGCTCTCATATCTGGCTTGCTCGCTTGCTCTCTTGTCTGGCTCGCTCTCTTATCTGGCTTGCTCGCTAGCATATCTGGCTCGCACGCTTGCTCTCTTGTCTGGCTTGCTCTCTTATCTGGCTCGCTCGCTCTCATATCTGGCTCGCTCGCTTGCTCTCATGTCTGGCTCGCTCTCATATCTGGCTTTCTCGCTTGCTCTCTTGTCTGGCTCGCTCTTATCTGGCTCGCTCGCTCTCACATCTAGCTGGCTCGCTTGCTCTCATATCTGGCTCGCTCGCATACCTGGCTCGCTCGCTCTCACATCTGGCTGGCTCGCTTGCTCTCATTTCTGGCTGGCTCGCTTGCTCTCATATCTGGCTCGCTCGCTTGCTCTCTTGTCTGTCTCGCTCTCTTTTATGGCTCGCTCGCATATCTGGCTCGCTCGCTCTCAAATCTGGCTCGCTCGCTTGCTCTCATATCTGGCTTAATCGCTTGCTCTCATATCCGGCTCGCTCGCTTGCTCTCATATCTGGCTCGCTCGCTTGCTCTCTTGTCTGGCTCGCTCTCTTATCTGGCTTGCTCGCTAGCATATCTGGCTCGCACGCTTGCTCTCTTATCTGGCTCGATCGCTCTCATATCTGGCTCGCTCGCTTGCTCTCATGTCTGGCTCGCTCGCTCTCATATCTGGCTTTCTCGCTTGCTCTCTTGTCTGGCTCGCTCTCTTATCTGGCTTGCTCGCATATCTGGCTCGCTCGCTCTCACAAATGGCTGGCTCGCTTGCTCTCATTTCTGGCTGGCTCGCTTGCTCTCATATCTGGCTCGCTCGCTTGCTCTCTTGTCTGTCTCGCTCTCTTTTATGGTTCGCTCGCATATCTGGCTCGCTCGCTCTCAAATCTGGCTCGCTCGCTTGCTCTCATATCTGGCTTGCTCGCTCTCAAATCTGGCTCGCTCGCTTGCTCTCATATCTGGCTCGCTCGCTTGCTCTCATATCTGGCTCGCTCGCTTGCTCTCTTGTCTGGCTCGCTCTCTTTTATGGCTCGCTCGCATATCTGTCTCGCTCGCTGTCAAATCTGTCTCGCTCGCTTGCTCTCATATCTGGCTTGCTCGCTTGCTCTCATATCCAGCTCGCTCGCTTGCTCTCATATCTGGCTCGCTCGCTTGCTCTCTTGTCTGGCTCGCTCTCTTATCTGGCTCGCTCGCATATCTGGCTCGCTCTCAAATCTGGCTCGCTCGCTTGCTCTCATATCTGGCTAGCTCGCTTGCTCTCTTGTCTTGCTCGCTCTCTTATCTGGCTCGCTCGCTCTCATATCTGGCTGGCTCGCTTGCTCTCATATCTGGCTCGCTCGCTTGCTCTCATATTTGGCTAGCTCGCTTTCTCTCTTGTCTTGCTCGCTCTCTTATCTGGCTCGCTCGCTCTCATATCTGGCTGGTTCGCTTGCTCTCATATCTGGCTCGCTCGCTTCCTCTCTTGTCTGGCTCGCTCTCTTATCTGGCTCGCTCACATATCTGGCTCGCTCGCTCTCACATCTAGCTGGCTCGCTTGCTCTCATATTTTGCTCGCTCGCTTGCTCTCTTGTCTGGCTCGCTCTCTTATATGGCTCGCTCTCATGTCTGGCTTGCTAGCTTGCTCTCATATCTGGCTCGCTCGCTTGCTCTCTTGTCTGTCTCGCTCTCTTTTATGGCTCGCTCTCACATCTGGCTCGCTCGCTTGCTCTCTTGTCTGTCTCGCTCTCTTATCTGGTTCGCTCGCTCTCATATCTTACTCGCTCCGTCTCATGTCTGGCTCGCTCGCTCTCATATCTGGCTTGCTTGCTTGCTCTCATATCTGCCTCGCTCGCTTGCTCTCTTGTCTGGCTCGCTCTCTTATCTGGCTCGCTCGCATATCTTGCGCCCTCACTCTCAAATCTGGCTCGCTTGCTTGCTCTCATATCTGGCTAGCTCGCTTGCTCTCATATCTGGCTAGCTCGTTTGCTCTCTTGTCTTGCTCGCTCTCTTATCTGGCTCGCTCTCTCTCATATCTGGCTGGCTCGCTTGCGCTCATATCTGGCTCGCTCGCTTGCTCTCATATCTGGCTCTCTTGCTCTCATATCTGGCTCGCTCGCTTGCTTAATTGTCTGGCTCGCTCTCTTATCTGGCTCGCTCGCATATCTTGCTCGCTCGCTCTCACATCTGGCTCGCTCGCTTGCTCTCAAATGTTGCTCGCTCGCTTGCTCTCATGTCTGGCTCGTTCGCTCTCATATCTGGCTCGCTCGCTTTCATATCTTACTCGCTCGCTCTCATGTCTGGCTCCCTCGCTCTCATATCTGGCTTGCTCTCATATCTGGCTCGCTCGCTTGCTCTCTTGTCTGGCTCGCTCTCTTATCTGACTCGTTCGCATATCTGGCTCGCTCGCTCTCAAATCTGGCTCGCTCGCTTTCATATCTGGCTCGCTCGCTTGCTCTCATATCTGGCTAGCTCGCTTGCTCTCTTGTCTTGCTCGCTCTCTTATCTGGCTCGCTCGCTCTTATATCTGGCTGGCTCGCTTGCTCTCATATCTGGCTCGCTCGCTTGCTCTCATATCTGGCTCTCTTGCTCTCATATCCGGCTCGCTCGCTTGCTCTCATATCTGGCTCGCTCTCTTGCCTGGCTCGCTCTCTTATCTGGCTCGCTCGCATATCTGGCTCGCTCGCTCTCAAATCTGGCTCGCTCGCTTGCTCTCATATCTGGCTAGCTCGCTTGCTCTCTTGTCTTGCTCGCTCTCTTATCTGGTTCGCTCGCTCTCATATCTGGCTGGCTCGCTTGCTCTCATATCTGGCTCGCTCGCTTGCTCTCTTGTCTGGCTCGCTCTCTTATCTGGTTTGCTTGCTTGCATATCTGGCTCGCACGCTTGCTCTCTTGTCTGGCTTGCTCTCTTATCTGGCTCGCTCGCTTTCATATCTGGCTCGCTCGCTTGCTCTCATGTCTGGCTCGCTCGCTTGCTCTCATGTCTGGCTCGCTCGCTCTCATATCTGGCTTTCTCGCTTGCTCTCTTGTCTGGCTCGCTCTCTTATCTGGCTCGCTCGCATATCTGGCTCGCTCGCAAATCTGGCTCGCTCGCTCTCACATCTGGCTGTCTCGCTTGCTCTCATTTCTGGCTGGCTCGCTTGCCCTAATATCTGGCTCGCTCGCTTGCTCTCATGTCTGTCTCACTCTCTTTTATGTCTCGTTTGCATATCTGGCTCGCTCGCTTGCTCTCATATCTGGCTTGCTCGCTCACACTCATATCTGGCTTGCTCGCTTGCTCTCATATTCGGCTCGCTCGCTTGCTCTCATATCTGGCTCGCTCGCTTGCTCTCTTGTCTGGCTCGCTCTCTTATCTGGCTCGCTCGCATATCTGGCTCGCTCGCTCTCAAATCTGGCTCGCTCGCTTGCTCTCATATCTGGCTAGCTCGCTTGCTCTCTTGTCTTGCTCGCTCTCTTATCTGGCTCGCTCGCTCTCATATCTGGCTGGCTCGCTTGCTCTCATATCTGGCTCGCACGCTTGCTCTCTTGTCTGGCTCGCTCTCTTATCTGGTTTGCTTGCTAGCATATCTGGCTCGCACGCTTGCTCTCTTGCTCTCTTATCTGGCTCGCTCGCTTTCATATCTGGCTCGCTCGCTTGCTCTCATGTCTGGCTCGCTCGCTTGCTCTCATGTCTGGCTCGCTCGCTCTCATATCTGGCTTTCTCGCTTGCTCTCTTGTCTGGCTCGCTCTCTTATCTGGCTAGCTCGCATATCTGGCTCGCTCGCATATCTGGCTCGCTCGCTCTCACATCTGGCTGGCTCGCTTGCTCTCATTTCTGGCTGGCTCGCTTGCTCTAATATCTGGCTTGCTCACATGCTCTCTTGTCTGTCTCACTCTCTTTTATGGCTCGTTTGCATATCTGGCTCGCTCGCTTGCTCTCATATCTGGCTTGCTCGCTCACTCTCATATTTGGCTTGCTCGCTTGCTCTCATATTCGGCTCGCTCGCTTGCTCACATATCTGGCTCGCTCGCATGCTCTCTTGTCTGGCTCGCTCTCTTATCTGGCTCGCTCGCATATCTGGCTCGCTCGCTCTCAAATCTGGCTCGCTCGCTTGCTCTCATATCTGGCTAGCTCGCTTGCTCTCTTGTCTTGCTCGCTCTCTTATCTGGCTCGCTCGCTCTCATATCTGGCTGGCTCGCTTGCTCTCATATCTGGCTTTCTCGCTTGCTCTCTTGTCTGGCTCGCTCTCTTATCTGGCTTGCTCGCTAGCATATCTGGCTCGCACGCTTGCTCTCTTGTCTGGCTTGCTCTCTTATCTGGCTCGCTCGCTCTCATATCTGGCTCGCTCGCTTGCTCTCATGTCTGGCTCGCTCTCATATCTGGCTTTCTCGCTTGCTCTCTTGTCTGGCTCGCTCTCTTATCTGGCTCGCTCGCATACCTGGCTCGCTCGCTCTCACATCTAGCTGGCACGCTCGCTCTCATATCTGGCTCGCTCGCTCGCATATCTGGCTCGCTCGCTCTCATGTCTGGCTCGCTCGCTTTCATATCTGGCTTGCTCGCTTGCTCTCATATTTGGCTCGCTCGCATACTCTCATATCTGGCTCGCTCGCTTGCTCTCTTGTCTGGCTCACTCTCTTATCTGGCTCGCTCGCATATCTGGCTCGCTCGCTCTCAAATCTGGCTCGCTCGCTTGCTCTCATATCTGGCTTGCTCGCTTGCTCTCATATCTGGCTCGCTCGCTTGCTCTCATATCTGGCTCGCTCGCTTTTTCTCATATCTGGCTCGCTCGCTTGCTCTCTTGTCTGGCTCGCTCTCTTATCTGGCTCGCTCGCATATCTGGCTCGCTCGCTCTCAAATCTGGCTCGCTCTCTTGCTCTCATATTTGGCTAGCTCGCTTTCTCTCTTGTCTTGCTCGCTCTCATATCTGGCTCGCTCGCTCTCATATCTGGCTGGTTCGCTTGCTCTCATATCTGGCTCGCTCGCTTGCTCTCTTGTCTGGCTCGCTCTCTTATCTGGCTTGCTCGCTAGCATATCTGGCTCGCACGCTTGCTCTCTTGTCTGGCTTGCTCTCTTATCTGTCTCGCACTCACATCTGGCTCGCTCGCTTGCTCTCATATCTGGCTCGCTCGCTTGCTCTCTTGTCTGACTCGCTCTCTTATCTGGCTTGCTCGCTAGCATATCTGGCTCGCACGCTTGCTCTCTTATCTGGCTCGATCGCCCTCATATCTGGCTCGCTCGCTTGCTCTCATGTCTGGCTCGCTCGCTCTCATATCTGGCTTTCTCGCTTGCTCTCTTGTCTGGCTCGCTCTCTTATCTGGCTTGCTCGTATATCTGGCTCGCTCACTCTCACATCTGGCTGGCTCGCTTGCTCTCATTTCTGGCTGGCTCGCTTGCTCTCATATCTGGCTCGCTCGCTTGCTCTCTTGTCTGTCTCGCTCTCTTTTATGGCTCGCTCGCATATCTGGCTCGCTCGCTCTCAAATCTGGCTCGCTCGCTTGCTCTCATATCTGGCTTGCTCGCTCTCAAATCTGGCTCGCTCGCTTGCTCTCATATCTGGCTCGCTCGCTTGCTCTCATATCTGGCTCGCTCGCTTGCTCTCTTGTCTGGCTCGCTCTCTTTTATGGCTCGCTCGCATATCTGTCTCGCTCGCTCTCAAATCTGTTTCGCTCGCTTGCTCTCATATCTGGCTTGCTCGCTTGCTCTCATATCCGGCTCGCTCGCTTGCTCTCATATCTGGCTCGCTCTCTTGCCTGGCTCGCTCTCTTATCTGGCTCGCTCGCTCTCAAATCTGGCTCGCTCGCTTGCTCTCATATCTGGCTAGCTTGCTTGCTCTCTTGTCTTGCTCGCTCTCTTATCTGGTTCGCTCGCTCTCATATCTGGCTGGCTCGCTTGCTCTCATATCTGGCTCGCTCGCTTGCTCTCTTGTCTGGCTCGCTCTCTTATCTGGTTTGCTTGCTTGCATATCTGGCTCGCACGCTTGCTCTCTTGTCTGGCTTGCTCTCTTATCTGGCTCGCTCGCTTTCATATCTGGCTCGCTCGCTTGCTCTCATGTCTGGCTCGCTCGCTTGCTCTCATGTCTGGCTCGCTCGCTCTCATATCTGGCTTTCTCGCTTGCTCTCTTGTCTGGCTCGCTCTCTTATCTGGCTCGCTCGCATATCTGGCTCGCTCGCATATCTGGCTCGCTCGCTCTCACATCTGGCTGTCTCGCTTGCTCTCATTTCTGGCTGGCTCGCTTGCTCTAATATCTGGCTCGCTCGCTTGCTCTCATGTCTGTCTCACTCTCTTTTATGTCTCGTTTGCATATCTGGCTTGCTCGCTTGCTCTCATATCTGGCTTGCTCGCTCACACTCATATCTGGCTTGCTCGCTTGCTCTCATATTCGGCTCGCTCGCTTGCTCTCATATCTGGCTTGCTCGCTTGCTCTCATATCTGGCTCGCTCGCTTGCTTTCATATCTGGCTCGCTCGCTTGTTCTCATATCTGGCTCGCTCGCTTGCTCTCTTGTCTGGCTCGCTCTCTTATCTGGCTCGCTCGCATATCTGGCTCGCTCGCTCTCAAATCTGGCTCGCTCGCTTGCTCTCATATCTGGCTAGCTCGCTTGCTCTCTTGTCTTGCTCGCTCTCTTATCTGGCTCGCTCGCTCTCATATCTGGCTGGCTCGCTTGCTCTCATATCTGGCTTGCTCGCTTGCTCTCTTGTCTGGCTCGCTCTCTTATCTGGCTTGCTCGCTAGCATATCTGGCTCGCACGCTTGCTCTCTTGTCTGGCTTGCTCTCTTATCTGGCTCGCTCGCTCTCATATCTGGCTCGCTCGCTTGCTCTCATGTCTGGCTCGCTCTCATATCTGGCTTTCTCGCTTGCTCTCTTGTCTGGCTCGCTCTTATCTGGCTCGCTCGCATACCTGGCTCGCTCGCTCTCACATCTAGCTGGCTCGCTTGCTCTCATATCTGGCTCGCTCGCATACCTGGCTCGCTCGCTCTCACATCTGGCTGGCTCGCTTGCTCTCATTTCTGGCTGGCTCGCTTGCTCTCATATCTGGCTCGCTCGCTTGCTCTCTTGTCTGTCTCGCTCTCTTTTATGGCTCGCTCGCATATCTGGCTCGCTCGCTCTCAAATCTGGCTCGCTCGCTTGCTCTCATATCTGGCTTAATCGCTTGCTCTCATATCCGGCTCGCTCGCTTGCTCTCATATCTGGCTCGCTCGCTTGCTCTCTTGTCTGGCTCGCTCTCTTATCTGGCTTGCTCGCTAGCATATCTGGCTCGCACGCTTGCTCTCTTATCTGGCTCGATCGCTCTCATATCTGGCTCGCTCGCTTGCTCTCATGTCTGGCTCGCTCGCTCTCATATCTGGCTTTCTCGCTTGCTCTCTTGTCTGGCTCGCTCTCTTATCTGGCTTGCTCGCATATCTGGCTCGCTCGCTCTCACAAATGGCTGGCTCGCTTGCTCTCATTTCTGGCTGGCTCGCTTGCTCTCATATCTGGCTCGCTCGCTTGCTCTCTTGTCTGTCTCGCTCTCTTTTATGGTTCGCTCGCATATCTGGCTCGCTCGCTCTCAAATCTGGCTCGCTCGCTTGCTCTCATATCTGGCTTGCTCGCTCTCAAATCTGGCTCGCTCGCTTGCTCTCATATCTGGCTCGCTCGCTTGCTCTCATATCTGGCTCGCTCGCTTGCTCTCTTGTCTGGCTCGCTCTCTTTTATGGCTCGCTCGCATATCTGTCTCGCTCGCTGTCAAATCTGTCTCGCTCGCTTGCTCTCATATCTGGCTTGCTCGCTTGCTCTCATATCCAGCTCGCTCGCTTGCTCTCATATCTGGCTCGCTCGCTTGCTCTCTTGTCTGGCTCGCTCTCTTATCTGGCTCGCTCGCATATCTGGCTCGCTCTCAAATCTGGCTCGCTCGCTTGCTCTCATATCTGGCTAGCTCGCTTGCTCTCTTGTCTTGCTCGCTCTCTTATCTGGCTCGCTCGCTCTCATATCTGGCTGGCTCGCTTGCTCTCATATCTGGCTCGCTCGCTTGCTCTCTTGTTTCGCTCGCTCTCTTATCTGGTTTGCTCGCTAGCATATCTGGCTCGCACGCTTGCTCTCTTGTCTGGCTTGCTCTCTTATCTGGCTCGCTCGCTTTCATATCTGGCTCGCTCGCTTGCTCTCATGTCTGGCTCGCTCGCTTGCTCTCATGTCTGGCTCGCTCGCTCTCATATCTGGCTTTCTCGCTTGCTCTCTTGTCTGGCTCGCTCTCTTATCTGGCTCGCTCACATATCTGGCTCGCTCGCATATCTGGCTCGCTCGCTCTCACATCTGGCTCGCTCGCTTGCTCTCATTTCTGGCTGGTTCGCTTGCTCTCATATCTGGCTCGCTCGCTTGCTCTCTTGTCTGTCTCACTCTCTTTTATGGCTCGTTTGCATATCTGGCTCGCTCGCTTGCTCTCATATCTGGCTTGCTCGCTCACTCTCATATCTGGCTTGCTCGCTTGCTCTCATATTCGGCTCGCTCGCATGCTCTCATATTTGGCTCGCTCGCTTGCTCTCTTGTCTGGCTCGCTCTCTTATCTGGCTCGCTCGCATATCTGGCTCGCTCGCTCTCAAATCTGGCTCGCTCGCTTGCTCTCATATCTGGCTAGCTCGCTTGCTCTCTTGTCTTGCTCGCTCTCTTATCTGGCTCGCTCGCTCTCATATCTGGCTGGCTCGCTTGCTCTCATATCTGGTTCGCTCGCTTGCTCTCTTGTCTGGCTCGCTCTCTTATCTGGCTCGCTCGCATATCTGGCTCGCTCGCATATCTGACTCGCTCGCTCTCACATCTGGCTGGCTCGCTTGCTCTCATTTCTGTCTGGCTCGCTTGCTCTCATATCTGGCTCGCTCGCTTGCTCTCTTGTCTGTCTCACTCTCTTTTATGGCTCGTTTGCATAACTGGCTCGCTCGCTTGCTCTCATATCTGGCTTGCTCGCTCGCTCTCATATCTGGCTTGCTCGCTTGCTCTCATATTCGGCTCGCTCGCTTGCTCTCATATCTGGCTCGCTCGCTTGCTCTCTTGTCTGGCTCGCTCTCTTATCTGGCTCGCTCGCATATCTGGCTCACTCGCTCTCAAATCTGGCTCGCTCGCTTGCTCTCATATCTGGCTAGCTCGCTTGCTCTCTTGTCTTGCTCGCTCTCTTATCTGGCTCGCTCGCTCTCATATCTGGCTGGCTCGCTTGCTCTCATATCTGGCTCGCTCGCTTGCTCTCATGTCTGGCTCGCTCTCATATCTGGCTTTCTCGCTTGCTCTCTTGTCTGGCTCGCTCTTATCTGGCTCGCTCGCATACCTGGCTCGCTCGCTCTCACATCTAGCTGGCTCGCTTGCTCTCATATCTGGCTCGCTCGCATACCTGGCTCGCTCGCTCTCACATCTGGCTGGCTCGCTTGCTCTCATTTCTGGCTGGCTCGCTTGCTCTCATATCTGGCTCGCTCGCTTGCTCTCTTGTCTGTCTCGCTCTCTTTTATGGCTCGCTCGCATATCTGGCTCGCTCGCTCTCAAATCTGGCTCGCTCGCTTGCTCTCATATCTGGCTTAATCGCTTGCTCTCATATCCGGCTCGCTCGCTTGCTCTCATATCTGGCTCGCTCGCTTGCTCTCTTGTCTGGCTCGCTCTCTTATCTGGCTTGCTCGCTAGCATATCTGGCTCGCACGCTTGCTCTCTTATCTGGCTCGATCGCTCTCATATCTGGCTCGCTCGCTTGCTCTCATGTCTGGCTCGCTCGCTCTCATATCTGGCTTTCTCGCTTGCTCTCTTGTCTGGCTCACTCTCTTATCTGGCTTGCTCGCATATCTGGCTCGCTCGCTCTCACAAATGGCTGGCTCGCTTGCTCTCATTTTTGGCTGGCTCGCTTGCTCTCATATCTGGCTCGCTCGCTTGCTCTCTTGTCTGTCTCGCTCTCTTTTATGGTTCGCTCGCATATCTGGCTCGCTCGCTCTCAAATCTGGCTCGCTCGCTTGCTCTCATATCTGGCTTGCTCGCTCTCAAATCTGGCTCGCTCGCTTGCTCTCATATCTGGCTCGCTCGCTTGCTCTCATATCTGGCTCGCTCGCTTGCTCTCTTGTCTGGCTCGCTCTCTTTTATGGCTCGCTCGCATATCTGTCTCGCTCGCTGTCAAATCTGTCTCGCTCGCTTGCTCTCATATCTGGCTTGCTCGCTTGCTCTCATATCCAGCTCGCTCGCTTGCTCTCATATCTGGCTCGCTCGCTTGCTCTCTTGTCTGGCTCGCTCTCTTATCTGGCTCGCTCGCATATCTGGCTCGCTCTCAAATCTGGCTCGCTCGCTTGCTCTCATATCTGGCTAGCTCGCTTGCTCTCTTGTCTTGCTCGCTCTCTTATCTGGCTCGCTCGCTCTCATATCTGGCTGGCTCGCTTGCTCTCATATCTGGCTCGCTCGCTTGCTCTCTTGTTTCGCTCGCTCTCTTATCTGGTTTGCTCGCTAGCATATCTGGCTCGCACGCTTGCTCTCTTGTCTGGCTTGCTCTCTTATCTGGCTCGCTCGCTTTCATATCTGGCTCGCTCGCTTGCTCTCATGTCTGGCTCGCTCGCTTGCTCTCATGTCTGGCTCGCTCGCTCTCATATCTGGCTTTCTCGCTTGCTCTCTTGTCTGGCTCGCTCTCTTATCTGGCTCGCTCACATATCTGGCTCGCTCGCATATCTGGCTCGCTCGCTCTCACATCTGGCTCGCTCGCTTGCTCTCATTTCTGGCTGGTTCGCTTGCTCTCATATCTGGCTCGCTCGCTTGCTCTCTTGTCTGTCTCACTCTCTTTTATGGCTCGTTTGCATATCTGGCTCGCTCGCTTGCTCTCATATCTGGCTTGCTCGCTCACTCTCATATCTGGCTTGCTCGCTTGCTCTCATATTCGGCTCGCTCGCATGCTCTCATATTTGGCTCGCTCGCTTGCTCTCTTGTCTGGCTCGCTCTCTTATCTGGCTCGCTCGCATATCTGGCTCGCTCGCTCTCAAATCTGGCTCGCTCGCTTGCTCTCATATCTGGCTAGCTCGCTTGCTCTCTTGTCTTGCTCGCTCTCTTATCTGGCTCGCTCGCTCTCATATCTGGCTGGCTCGCTTGCTCTCATATCTGGTTCGCTCGCTTGCTCTCTTGTCTGGCTCGCTCTCTTATCTGGCTCGCTCGCATATCTGGCTCGCTCGCATATCTGACTCGCTCGCTCTCACATCTGGCTGGCTCGCTTGCTCTCATTTCTGTCTGGCTCGCTTGCTCTCATATCTGGCTCGCTCGCTTGCTCTCTTGTCTGTCTCACTCTCTTTTATGGCTCGTTTGCATAACTGGCTCGCTCGCTTGCTCTCATATCTGGCTTGCTCGCTCGCTCTCATATCTGGCTTGCTCGCTTGCTCTCATATTCGGCTCGCTCGCTTGCTCTCATATCTGGCTCGCTCGCTTGCTCTCTTGTCTGGCTCGCTCTCTTATCTGGCTCGCTCGCATATCTGGCTCACTCGCTCTCAAATCTGGCTCGCTCGCTTGCTCTCATATCTGGCTAGCTCGCTTGCTCTCTTGTCTTGCTCGCTCTCTTATCTGGCTCGCTCGCTCTCATATCTGGCTGGCTCGCTTGCTCTCATATCTGGCTCGCTCGCTTGCTCTCTTGTCTGGCTCGCTCTCATATCTGGCTTGCTCGCTAGCATATCTGGCTCGCACGCTTGCTCTCTTGTCTGGCTTGCTCTCTTATCTGGCTCGCTCGCTCTCATATCTGGCTCGCTCGCTTGCTCTCATGTCTGGCTCGCTCTCATATCTGGCTCGCTCGCTTGCTCTCTTGTCTGGCTCGCTCTCTTATCTGGCTTGCTCGCTAGCATATCTGGCTCGCACGCTTGCTCTCTTGTCTGGCTTGCTCTCTTATCTGTCTCGCACTCACATCTGGCTCGCTCGCTTGCTCTCATATCTGGCTCGCTCGCTTGCTCTCTTGTCTGACTCGCTCTCTTATCTGGCTTGCTCGCTAGCATATCTGGCTCGCACGCTTGCTCTCTTATCTGGCTCGATCATCCTCATATCTGGCTCGCTCGCTTGCTCTCATGTCTGGCTCGCTCGCTCTCATATCTGGCTTTCTCGCTTGCTCTCTTGTCTGGCTCGCTCTCTTATCTGGCTTGCTCGCATTTCTGGCTCGCTCACTCTCACATCTGGCTGGCTCGCTTGCTCTCATTTCTGGCTGGCTCGCTTGCTCTCATATCTGGCTCGCTCGCTTGCTCTCTTGTCTGTCTCGCTCTCTTTTATGGCTCGCTCGCATATCTGGCTCGCTCGCTCTCAAATCTGGCTCGCTCGCTTGCTCTCATATCTGGCTTGCTCGCTCTCAAATCTGGCTCGCTCGCTTGCTCTCATATCTGGCTCGCTCGCTTGCTCTCATATCTGGCTCGCTCGCTTGCTCTCTTGTCTGGCTCGCTCTCTTTTATGGCTCGCTCGCATATCTGTCTCGCTCGCTCTCAAATCTGTTTCGCTCGCTTGCTCTCATATCTGGCTTGCTCGCTTGCTCTCATATCCGGCTCGCTCGCTTGCTCTCATATCTGGCTCGCTCTCTTGCCTGGCTCGCTCTCTTATCTGGCTCGCTCGCATATCTGGCTCGCTCGCTCTCAAATCTGGCTCGCTCGCTTGCTCTCATATCTGGCTAGCTCGCTTGCTCTCTTGTCTTGCTCGCTCTCTTATCTGGTTCGCTCGCTCTCATATCTGGCTGGCTCGCTTGCTCTCATATCTGGCTCGCTCGCTTGCTCTCTTGTCTGGCTCGCTCTCTTATCTGGTTTGCTTGCTTGCATATCTGGCTCGCACGCTTGCTCTCTTGTCTGGCTTGCTCTCTTATCTGGCTCGCTCGCTTTCATATCTGGCTCGCTCGCTTGCTCTCATGTCTGGCTCGCTCGCTTGCTCTCATGTCTGGCTCGCTCGCTCTCATATCTGGCTTTCTCGCTTGCTCTCTTGTCTGGCTCGCTCTCTTATCTGGCTCGCTCGCATATCTGGCTCGCTCGCAAATCTGGCTCGCTCGCTCTCACATCTGGCTGTCTCGCTTGCTCTCATTTCTGGCTGGCTCGCTTGCTCTAATATCTGGCTCGCTCGCTTGCTCTCATGTCTGTCTCACTCTCTTTTATGTCTCGTTTGCATATCTGGCTCGCTCGCTTGCTCTCATATCTGGCTTGCTCGCTCACACTCATATCTGGCTTGCTCGCTTGCTCTCATATTCGGCTCGCTCGCTTGCTCTCATATCTGGCTCGCTCGCTTGCTCTCTTGTCTGGCTCGCTCTCTTATCTGGCTCGCTCGCATATCTGGCTCGCTCGCTCTCAAATCTGGCTCGCTCGCTTGCTCTCATATCTGGCTAGCTCGCTTGCTCTCTTGTCTTGCTCGCTCTCTTATCTGGCTCGCTCGCTCTCATATCTGGCTGGCTCGCTTGCTCTCATATCTGGCTCGCACGCTTGCTCTCTTGTCTGGCTCGCTCTCTTATCTGGTTTGCTTGCTAGCATATCTGGCTCGCACGCTTGCTCTCTTGCTCTCTTATCTGGCTCGCTCGCTTTCATATCTGGCTCGCTCGCTTGCTCTCATGTCTGGCTCGCTCGCTTGCTCTCATGTCTGGCTCGCTCGCTCTCATATCTGGCTTTCTCGCTTGCTCTCTTGTCTGGCTCGCTCTCTTATCTGGCTCGCTCACATATCTGGCTCGCTCGCATATCTGGCTCGCTCGCTCTCACATCTGGCTCGCTCGCTTGCTCTCATTTCTGGCTGGTTCGCTTGCTCTCATATCTGGCTCGCTCGCTTGCTCTCTTGTCTGTCTCACTCTCTTTTATGGCTCGTTTGCATATCTGGCTCGCTCGCTTGCTCTCATATCTGGCTTGCTCGCTCACTCTCATATCTGGCTTGCTCGCTTGCTCTCATATTCGGCTCGCTCGCATGCTCTCATATTTGGCTCGCTCGCTTGCTCTCTTGTCTGGCTCGCTCTCTTATCTGGCTCGCTCGCATATCTGGCTCGCTCGCTCTCAAATCTGGCTCGCTCGCTTGCTCTCATATCTGGCTAGCTCGCTTGCTCTCTTGTCTTGCTCGCTCTCTTATCTGGCTCGCTCGCTCTCATATCTGGCTGGCTCGCTTGCTCTCATATCTGGTTCGCTCGCTTGCTCTCTTGTCTGGCTCGCTCTCTTATCTGGCTCGCTCGCATATCTGGCTCGCTCGCATATCTGACTCGCTCGCTCTCACATCTGGCTGGCTCGCTTGCTCTCATTTCTGTCTGGCTCGCTTGCTCTCATATCTGGCTCGCTCGCTTGCTCTCTTGTCTGTCTCACTCTCTTTTATGGCTCGTTTGCATAACTGGCTCGCTCGCTTGCTCTCATATCTGGCTTGCTCGCTCGCTCTCATATCTGGCTTGCTCGCTTGCTCTCATATTCGGCTCGCTCGCTTGCTCTCATATCTGGCTCGCTCGCTTGCTCTCTTGTCTGGCTCGCTCTCTTATCTGGCTCGCTCGCATATCTGGCTCACTCGCTCTCAAATCTGGCTCGCTCGCTTGCTCTCATATCTGGCTAGCTCGCTTGCTCTCTTGTCTTGCTCGCTCTCTTATCTGGCTCGCTCGCTCTCATATCTGGCTGGCTCGCTTGCTCTCATATCTGGCTCGCTCGCTTGCTCTCTTGTCTGGCTCGCTCTCATATCTGGCTTGCTCGCTAGCATATCTGGCTCGCACGCTTGCTCTCTTGTCTGGCTTGCTCTCTTATCTGGCTCGCTCGCTCTCATATCTGGCTCGCTCGCTTGCTCTCATGTCTGGCTCGCTCTCATATCTGGCTCGCTCGCTTGCTCTCTTGTCTGGCTCGCTCTCTTATCTGGCTTGCTCGCTAGCATATCTGGCTCGCACGCTTGCTCTCTTGTCTGGCTTGCTCTCTTATCTGTCTCGCACTCACATCTGGCTCGCTCGCTTGCTCTCATATCTGGCTCGCTCGCTTGCTCTCTTGTCTGACTCGCTCTCTTATCTGGCTTGCTCGCTAGCATATCTGGCTCGCACGCTTGCTCTCTTATCTGGCTCGATCATCCTCATATCTGGCTCGCTCGCTTGCTCTCATGTCTGGCTCGCTCGCTCTCATATCTGGCTTTCTCGCTTGCTCTCTTGTCTGGCTCGCTCTCTTATCTGGCTTGCTCGCATTTCTGGCTCGCTCACTCTCACATCTGGCTGGCTCGCTTGCTCTCATTTCTGGCTGGCTCGCTTGCTCTCATATCTGGCTCGCTCGCTTGCTCTCTTGTCTGTCTCGCTCTCTTTTATGGCTCGCTCGCATATCTGGCTCGCTCGCTCTCAAATCTGGCTCGCTCGCTTGCTCTCATATCTGGCTTGCTCGCTCTCAAATCTGGCTCGCTCGCTTGCTCTCATATCTGGCTCGCTCGCTTGCTCTCATATCTGGCTCGCTCGCTTGCTCTCTTGTCTGGCTCGCTCTCTTTTATGGCTCGCTCGCATATCTGTCTCGCTCGCTCTCAAATCTGTTTCGCTCGCTTGCTCTCATATCTGGCTTGCTCGCTTGCTCTCATATCCGGCTCGCTCGCTTGCTCTCATATCTGGCTCGCTCTCTTGCCTGGCTCGCTCTCTTATCTGGCTCGCTCGCATATCTGGCTCGCTCGCTCTCAAATCTGGCTCGCTCGCTTGCTCTCATATCTGGCTAGCTCGCTTGCTCTCTTGTCTTGCTCGCTCTCTTATCTGGTTCGCTCGCTCTCATATCTGGCTGGCTCGCTTGCTCTCATATCTGGCTCGCTCGCTTGCTCTCTTGTCTGGCTCGCTCTCTTATCTGGTTTGCTTGCTTGCATATCTGGCTCGCACGCTTGCTCTCTTGTCTGGCTTGCTCTCTTATCTGGCTCGCTCGCTTTCATATCTGGCTCGCTCGCTTGCTCTCATGTCTGGCTCGCTCGCTTGCTCTCATGTCTGGCTCGCTCGCTCTCATATCTGGCTTTCTCGCTTGCTCTCTTGTCTGGCTCGCTCTCTTATCTGGCTCGCTCGCATATCTGGCTCGCTCGCAAATCTGGCTCGCTCGCTCTCACATCTGGCTGTCTCGCTTGCTCTCATTTCTGGCTGGCTCGCTTGCTCTAATATCTGGCTCGCTCGCTTGCTCTCATGTCTGTCTCACTCTCTTTTATGTCTCGTTTGCATATCTGGCTCGCTCGCTTGCTCTCATATCTGGCTTGCTCGCTCACACTCATATCTGGCTTGCTCGCTTGCTCTCATATTCGGCTCGCTCGCTTGCTCTCATATCTGGCTCGCTCGCTTGCTCTCTTGTCTGGCTCGCTCTCTTATCTGGCTCGCTCGCATATCTGGCTCGCTCGCTCTCAAATCTGGCTCGCTCGCTTGCTCTCATATCTGGCTAGCTCGCTTGCTCTCTTGTCTTGCTCGCTCTCTTATCTGGCTCGCTCGCTCTCATATCTGGCTGGCTCGCTTGCTCTCATATCTGGCTCGCACGCTTGCTCTCTTGTCTGGCTCGCTCTCTTATCTGGTTTGCTTGCTAGCATATCTGGCTCGCACGCTTGCTCTCTTGCTCTCTTATCTGGCTCGCTCGCTTTCATATCTGGCTCGCTCGCTTGCTCTCATGTCTGGCTCGCTCGCTTGCTCTCATGTCTGGCTCGCTCGCTCTCATATCTGGCTTTCTCGCTTGCTCTCTTGTCTGGCTCGCTCTCTTATCTGGCTAGCTCGCATATCTGGCTCGCTCGCATATCTGGCTCGCTCGCTCTCACATCTGGCTGGCTCGCTTGCTCTCATTTCTGGCTGGCTCGCTTGCTCTAATATCTGGCTTGCTCACATGCTCTCTTGTCTGTCTCACTCTCTTTTATGGCTCGTTTGCATATCTGGCTCGCTCGCTTGCTCTCATATCTGGCTTGCTCGCTCACTCTCATATTTGGCTTGCTCGCTTGCTCTCATATTCGGCTCGCTCGCTTGCTCACATATCTGGCTCGCTCGCATGCTCTCTTGTCTGGCTCGCTCTCTTATCTGGCTCGCTCGCATATCTGGCTCGCTCGCTCTCAAATCTGGCTCGCTCGCTTGCTCTCATATCTGGCTAGCTCGCTTGCTCTCTTGTCTTGCTCGCTCTCTTATCTGGCTCGCTCGCTCTCATATCTGGCTGGCTCGCTTGCTCTCATATCTGGCTTTCTCGCTTGCTCTCTTGTTTGGCTCGCTCTCTTATCTGGCTTGCTCGCTAGCATATCTGGCTCGCACGCTTGCTCTCTTGTCTGGCTTGCTCTCTTATCTGGCTCGCTCGCTCTCATATCTGGCTCGCTCGCTTGCTCTCATGTCTGGCTCGCTCTCATATCTGGCTTTCTCGCTTGCTCTCTTGTCTGGCTCGCTCTCTTATCTGGCTCGCTCGCATACCTGGCTCGCTCGCTCTCACATCTAGCTGGCACGCTCGCTCTCATATCTGGCTCGCTCGCTCGCATATCTGGCTCGCTCGCTCTCATGTCTGGCTCGCTCGCTTTCATATCTGGCTTGCTCGCTTGCTCTCATATTTGGCTCGCTCGCATACTCTCATATCTGGCTCGCTCGCTTGCTCTCTTGTCTGGCTCACTCTCTTATCTGGCTCGCTCGCATATCTGGCTCGCTCGCTCTCAAATCTGGCTCGCTCGCTTGCTCTCATATCTGGCTTGCTCGCTTGCTCTCATATCTGGCTCGCTCGCTTGCTCTCATATCTGGCTCGCTCGCTTTTTCTCATATCTGGCTCGCTCGCTTGCTCTCTTGTCTGGCTCGCTCTCTTATCTGGCTCGCTCGCATATCTGGCTCGCTCGCTCTCAAATCTGGCTCGCTCTCTTGCTCTCATATTTGGCTAGCTCGCTTTCTCTCTTGTCTTGCTCGCTCTCATATCTGGCTCGCTCGCTCTCATATCTGGCTGGTTCGCTTGCTCTCATATCTGGCTCGCTCGCTTGCTCTCTTGTCTGGCTCGCTCTCTTATCTGGCTTGCTCGCTAGCATATCTGGCTCGCACGCTTGCTCTCTTGTCTGGCTTGCTCTCTTATCTGTCTCGCACTCACATCTGGCTCGCTCGCTTGCTCTCATATCTGGCTCGCTCGCTTGCTCTCTTGTCTGACTCGCTCTCTTATCTGGCTTGCTCGCTAGCATATCTGGCTCGCACGCTTGCTCTCTTATCTGGCTCGATCGCCCTCATATCTGGCTCGCTCGCTTGCTCTCATGTCTGGCTCGCTCGCTCTCATATCTGGCTTTCTCGCTTGCTCTCTTGTCTGGCTCGCTCTCTTATCTGGCTTGCTCGTATATCTGGCTCGCTCACTCTCACATCTGGCTGGCTCGCTTGCTCTCATTTCTGGCTGGCTCGCTTGCTCTCATATCTGGCTCGCTCGCTTGCTCTCTTGTCTGTCTCGCTCTCTTTTATGGCTCGCTCGCATATCTGGCTCGCTCGCTCTCAAATCTGGCTCGCTCGCTTGCTCTCATATCTGGCTTGCTCGCTCTCAAATCTGGCTCGCTCGCTTGCTCTCATATCTGGCTCGCTCGCTTGCTCTCTTGTCTGGCTCGCTCTCTTTTATGGCTCGCTCGCATATCTGTCTCGCTCGCTCTCAAATCTGTTTCGCTCGCTTGCTCTCATATCTGGCTTGCTCGCTTGCTCTCATATCCGGCTCGCTCGCTTGCTCTCATATCTGGCTCGCTCTCTTGCCTGGCTCGCTCTCTTATCTGGCTCGCTCGCTCTCAAATCTGGCTCGCTCGCTTGCTCTCATATCTGGCTAGCTTGCTTGCTCTCTTGTCTTGCTCGCTCTCTTATCTGGTTCGCTCGCTCTCATATCTGGCTGGCTCGCTTGCTCTCATATCTGGCTCGCTCGCTTGCTCTCTTGTCTGGCTCGCTCTCTTATCTGGTTTGCTTGCTTGCATATCTGGCTCGCACGCTTGCTCTCTTGTCTGGCTTGCTCTCTTATCTGGCTCGCTCGCTTTCATATCTGGCTCGCTCGCTTGCTCTCATGTCTGGTTAGCTCGCTTGCTCTCATGTCTGGCTCGCTCGCTCTCATATCTGGCTTTCTCGCTTGCTCTCTTGTCTGGCTCGCTCTCTTATCTGGCTCGCTCGCATATCTGGCTCGCTCGCATATCTGGCTCGCTCGCTCTCACATCTGGCTGTCTCGCTTGCTCTCATTTCTGGCTGGCTCGCTTGCTCTAATATCTGGCTCGCTCGCTTGCTCTCATGTCTGTCTCACTCTCTTTTATGTCTCGTTTGCATATCTGGCTTGCTCGCTTGCTCTCATATCTGGCTTGCTCGCTCACACTCATATCTGGCTTGCTCGCTTGCTCTCATATTCGGCTCGCTCGCTTGCTCTCATATCTGGCTTGCTCGCTTGCTCTCATATCTGGCTCGCTCGCTTGCTTTCATATCTGGCTCGCTCGCTTGTTCTCATATCTGGCTCGCTCGCTTGCTCTCTTGTCTGGCTCGCTCTCTTATCTGGCTCGCTCGCATATCTGGCTCGCTCGCTCTCAAATCTGGCTCGCTCGCTTGCTCTCATATCTGGCTAGCTCGCTTGCTCTCTTGTCTTGCTCGCTCTCTTATCTGGCTCGCTCGCTCTCATATCTGGCTGGCTCGCTTGCTCTCATATCTGGCTTGCTCGCTTGCTCTCTTGTCTGGCTCGCTCTCTTATCTGGCTTGCTCGCTAGCATATCTGGCTCGCACGCTTGCTCTCTTGTCTGGCTTGCTCTCTTATCTGGCTCGCTCGCTCTCATATCTGGCTCGCTCGCTTGCTCTCATGTCTGGCTCGCTCTCATATCTGGCTTTCTCGCTTGCTCTCTTGTCTGGCTCGCTCTTATCTGGCTCGCTCGCATACCTGGCTCGCTCGCTCTCACATCTAGCTGGCTCGCTTGCTCTCATATCTGGCTCGCTCGCATACCTGGCTCGCTCGCTCTCACATCTGGCTGGCTCGCTTGCTCTCATTTCTGGCTGGCTCGCTTGCTCTCATATCTGGCTCGCTCGCTTGCTCTCTTGTCTGTCTCGCTCTCTTTTATGGCTCGCTCGCATATCTGGCTCGCTCGCTCTCAAATCTGGCTCGCTCGCTTGCTCTCATATCTGGCTTAATCGCTTGCTCTCATATCCGGCTCGCTCGCTTGCTCTCATATCTGGCTCGCTCGCTTGCTCTCTTGTCTGGCTCGCTCTCTTATCTGGCTTGCTCGCTAGCATATCTGGCTCGCACGCTTGCTCTCTTATCTGGCTCGATCGCTCTCATATCTGGCTCGCTCGCTTGCTCTCATGTCTGGCTCGCTCGCTCTCATATCTGGCTTTCTCGCTTGCTCTCTTGTCTGGCTCGCTCTCTTATCTGGCTTGCTCGCATATCTGGCTCGCTCGCTCTCACAAATGGCTGGCTCGCTTGCTCTCATTTCTGGCTGGCTCGCTTGCTCTCATATCTGGCTCGCTCGCTTGCTCTCTTGTCTGTCTCGCTCTCTTTTATGGTTCGCTCGCATATCTGGCTCGCTCGCTCTCAAATCTGGCTCGCTCGCTTGCTCTCATATCTGGCTTGCTCGCTCTCAAATCTGGCTCGCTCGCTTGCTCTCATATCTGGCTCGCTCGCTTGCTCTCATATCTGGCTCGCTCGCTTGCTCTCTTGTCTGGCTCGCTCTCTTTTATGGCTCGCTCGCATATCTGTCTCGCTCGCTGTCAAATCTGTCTCGCTCGCTTGCTCTCATATCTGGCTTGCTCGCTTGCTCTCATATCCAGCTCGCTCGCTTGCTCTCATATCTGGCTCGCTCGCTTGCTCTCTTGTCTGGCTCGCTCTCTTATCTGGCTCGCTCGCATATCTGGCTCGCTCTCAAATCTGGCTCGCTCGCTTGCTCTCATATCTGGCTAGCTCGCTTGCTCTCTTGTCTTGCTCGCTCTCTTATCTGGCTCGCTCGCTCTCATATCTGGCTGGCTCGCTTGCTCTCATATCTGGCTCGCTCGCTTGCTCTCTTGTTTCGCTCGCTCTCTTATCTGGTTTGCTCGCTAGCATATCTGGCTCGCACGCTTGCTCTCTTGTCTGGCTTGCTCTCTTATCTGGCTCGCTCGCTTTCATATCTGGCTCGCTCGCTTGCTCTCATGTCTGGCTTTCTCGCTTGCTCTCTTGTCTGGCTCGCTCTCTTATCTGGCTCGCTCACATATCTGGCTCGCTCGCATATCTGGCTCGCTCGCTCTCACATCTGGCTCGCTCGCTTGCTCTCATTTCTGGCTGGTTCGCTTGCTCTCATATCTGGCTCGCTCGCTTGCTCTCTTGTCTGTCTCACTCTCTTTTATGGCTCGTTTGCATATCTGGCTCGCTCGCTTGCTCTCATATCTGGCTTGCTCGCTCACTCTCATATCTGGCTTGCTCGCTTGCTCTCATATTCGGCTCGCTCGCATGCTCTCATATTTGGCTCGCTCGCTTGCTCTCTTGTCTGGCTCGCTCTCTTATCTGGCTCGCTCGCATATCTGGCTCGCTCGCTCTCAAATCTGGCTCGCTCGCTTGCTCTCATATCTGGCTAGCTCGCTTGCTCTCTTGTCTTGCTCGCTCTCTTATCTGGCTCGCTCGCTCTCATATCTGGCTGGCTCGCTTGCTCTCATATCTGGTTCGCTCGCTTGCTCTCTTGTCTGGCTCGCTCTCTTATCTGGCTCGCTCGCATATCTGGCTCGCTCGCATATCTGACTCGCTCGCTCTCACATCTGGCTGGCTCGCTTGCTCTCATTTCTGTCTGGCTCGCTTGCTCTCATATCTGGCTCGCTCGCTTGCTCTCTTGTCTGTCTCACTCTCTTTTATGGCTCGTTTGCATAACTGGCTCGCTCGCTTGCTCTCATATCTGGCTTGCTCGCTCGCTCTCATATCTGGCTTGCTCGCTTGCTCTCATATTCGGCTCGCTCGCTTGCTCTCATATCTGGCTCGCTCGCTTGCTCTCTTGTCTGGCTCGCTCTCTTATCTGGCTCGCTCGCATATCTGGCTCACTCGCTCTCAAATCTGGCTCGCTCGCTTGCTCTCATATCTGGCTAGCTCGCTTGCTCTCTTGTCTTGCTCGCTCTCTTATCTGGCTCGCTCGCTCTCATATCTGGCTGGCTCGCTTGCTCTCATATCTGGCTCGCTCGCTTGCTCTCTTGTCTGGCTCGCTCTCATATCTGGCTTGCTCGCTAGCATATCTGGCTCGCACGCTTGCTCTCTTGTCTGGCTTGCTCTCTTATCTGGCTCGCTCGCTCTCATATCTGGCTCGCTCGCTTGCTCTCATGTCTGGCTCGCTCTCATATCTGGCTTTCTCGCTTGCTCTCTTGTCTGGCTCGCTCTTATCTGGCTCGCTCGCATACCTGGCTCGCTCGCTCTCACATCTAGCTGGCTCGCTTGCTCTCATATCTGGCTCGCTCGCATACCTGGCTCGCTCGCTCTCACATCTGGCTGGCTCGCTTGCTCTCATTTCTGGCTGGCTCGCTTGCTCTCATATCTGGCTCGCTCGCTTGCTCTCTTGTCTGTCTCGCTCTGTTTTATGGCTCGCTCGCATATCTGGCTCGCTCGCTCTCAAATCTGGCTCGCTCGCTTGCTCTCATATCTGGCTTAATCGCTTGCTCTCATATCCGGCTCGCTCGCTTGCTCTCATATCTGGCTCGCTCGCTTGCTCTCTTGTCTGGCTCGCTCTCTTATCTGGCTTGCTCGCTAGCATATCTGGCTCGCACGCTTGCTCTCTTATCTGGCTCGATCGCTCTCATATCTGGCTCGCTCGCTTGCTCTCATGTCTGGCTCGCTCGCTCTCATATCTGGCTTTCTCGCTTGCTCTCTTGTCTGGCTCGCTCTCTTATCTGGCTTGCTCGTATATCTGGCTCGCTCGCTCTCACAAATGGCTGGCTCGCTTGCTCTCATTTCTGGCTGGCTCGCTTGCTCTCATATCTGGCTCGCTCGCTTGCTCTCTTGTCTGTCTCGCTCTCTTTTATGGTTCGCTCGCATATCTGGCTCGCTCGCTCTCAAATCTGGCTCGCTCGCTTGCTCTCATATCTGGCTTGCTCGCTCTCAAATCTGGCTCGCTCGCTTGCTCTCATATCTGGCTCGCTCGCTTGCTCTCATATCTGGCTCGCTCGCTTGCTCTCTTGTCTGGCTCGCTCTCTTTTATGGCTCGCTCGCATATCTGTCTCGCTCGCTGTCAAATCTGTCTCGCTCGCTTGCTCTCATATCTGGCTTGCTTGCTTGCTCTCATATCCAGCTCGCTCGCTTGCTCTCATATCTGGCTCGCTCGCTTGCTCTCTTGTCTGGCTCGCTCTCTTATCTGGCTCGCTCGCATATCTGGCTCGCTCTCAAATCTGGCTCGCTCGCTTGCTCTCATATCTGGCTAGCTCGCTTGCTCTCTTGTCTTGCTCGCTCTCTTATCTGGCTCGCTCGCTCTCATATCTGGCTGGCTCGCTTGCTCTCATATCTGGCTCGCTCGCTTGCTCTCTTGTTTCGCTCGCTCTCTTATCTGGTTTGCTCGCTAGCATATCTGGCTCGCACGCTTGCTCTCTTGTCTGGCTTGCTCTCTTATCTGGCTCGCTCGCTTTCATATCTGGCTCGCTCGCTTGCTCTCATGTCTGGCTCGCTCGCTTGCTCTCATGTCTGGCTCGCTCGCTCTCATATCTGGCTTTCTCGCTTGCTCTCTTGTCTGGCTCGCTCTCTTATCTGGCTCGCTCACATATCTGGCTCGCTCGCATATCTGGCTCGCTCGCTCTCACATCTGGCTCGCTCGCTTGCTCTCATTTCTGGCTGGTTCGCTTGCTCTCATATCTGGCTCGCTCGCTTGCTCTCTTGTCTGTCTCACTCTCTTTTATGGCTCGTTTGCATATCTGGCTCGCTCGCTTGCTCTCATATCTGGCTTGCTCGCTCACTCTCATATCTGGCTTGCTCGCTTGCTCTCATATTCGGCTCGCTCGCATGCTCTCATATTTGGCTCGCTCGCTTGCTCTCTTGTCTGGCTCGCTCTCTTATCTGGCTCGCTCGCATATCTGGCTCGCTCGCTCTCAAATCTGGCTCGCTCGCTTGCTCTCATATCTGGCTAGCTCGCTTGCTCTCTTGTCTTGCTCGCTCTCTTATCTGGCTCGCTCGCTCTCATATCTGGCTGGCTCGCTTGCTCTCATATCTGGTTCGCTCGCTTGCTCTCTTGTCTGGCTCGCTCTCTTATCTGGCTCGCTCGCATATCTGGCTCGCTCGCATATCTGACTCGCTCGCTCTCACATCTGGCTGGCTCGCTTGCTCTCATTTCTGTCTGGCTCGCTTGCTCTCATATCTGGCTCGCTCGCTTGCTCTCTTGTCTGTCTCACTCTCTTTTATGGCTCGTTTGCATAACTGGCTCGCTCGCTTGCTCTCATATCTGGCTTGCTCGCTCGCTCTCATATCTGGCTTGCTCGCTTGCTCTCATATTCGGCTCGCTCGCTTGCTCTCATATCTGGCTCGCTCGCTTGCTCTCTTGTCTGGCTCGCTCTCTTGTCTGGCTCGCTCTCTTATCTGGCTCGCTCGCATATCTGGCTCACTCGCTCTCAAATCTGGCTCGCTCGCTTGCTCTCATAACTGGCTAGCTCGCTTGCTCTCTTGTCTTGCTCGCTCTCTTATCTGGCTCGCTCGCTCTCATATCTGGCTGGCTCGCTTGCTCTCATATCTGGCTCGCTCGCTTGCTCTCTTGTCTGGCTCGCTCTCATATCTGGCTTGCTCGCTAGCATATCTGGCTCGCACGCTTGCTCTCTTGTCTGGCTTGCTCTCTTATCTGGCTCGCTCACTCTCATATCTGGCTCGCTCGCTTGCTCTCATGTCTGGCTCGCTCTCATATCTGGCTTTCTCGCTTGCTCTCTTGTCTGGCTCGCTCTCTTATCTGGCTCGCTCGCATACCTGGCTCGCTCGCTCTCACATCTAGCTGGCTCGCTTGCTCTCATATCTGGCTCGCTCGCATACCTGGCTCGCTCGCTCTCACATCTGGCTGGCTCGCTTGCTCTCATTTCTGTCTGGCTCGCTTGCTCTCATATCTGGCTCGCTCGCTTGCTCTCTTGTCTGTCTCGCTCTCTTTTATGGCTCGCTCGCATATCTGGCTCGCTCGCTCTCAAATCTGGCTCGCTCGCTTGCTCTCATATCTGGCTT
>NW_026607626.1:12500-47500 GCF_029499605.1 Hyla sarda
CACCTGCCATGCCTCCAGCTCCTATGTCTCCACCATCACAGGACATGTCCCACCCGCCCAGCGTGGCCTCACCTGCCATGCCTCCAGCTCCTATGTCTCCACCATCACAGGACATGTTCCACCCGCCCAGCGTGGCCTCACCTGCCATGCCTCCAGCTCCTATGTCTCCACCATCACAGGACATGTTCCACCCGCCCAGCGTGGCCTCACCTGCCATGCCTCCAGCTCCTATGTCCCACCCGCCCAGCGTGACCTCACCTGCCATGCCTCCAGCTCCTATGTCTCCACCATCACAGGACATGTCCCAACCCCCCAGCGTGGCCTCACCTGCCATGCCTCCAGCTCCTATGTCTCCACCATCACAGGACATGTCCCACCCGCCCAGCGTGGCCTCACCTGCCATGCCTCCAGCTCCTATGTCCCACCCGCCCAGCGTGGCCTCACCTGCCATGCCTCCAGCTCCTATGTCCCACCCGCCCAGCGTGACCTCACCTGCCATGCCTCCAGCTCCTATGTCTCCACCATCACAGGACGTGGCCTCACCTGCCATGCCTCCAGCTCCCATGTCTCCACCATCACAGGACATGTCCCACCCGCCCAGCGTGGCCTCACCTGCCATGCCTCCAGCTCCTATGTCTCCACCATCACAGGACATGTCCCACCCGCCCAGTATGGCCTCACCTGCCATGCCTCCAGCTCCTATGTCTCCACCATCACAGGACGTGGCCTCACCTGCCATGCCTCCAGCTCCTATGTCTCCACCATCACAGGATATGTTCCAACCCCCCAGCGTGGCCTCACCGGCCATGCCTCAAGCTCCTATGTCTCCACCATCACAGGACATGTCCCACCCGCCCAGCGTGGCCTCACCTGCCATGCCTCCAGCTCCTATGTCTCCACCATCACAGGACATGTTCCACCCGCCCAGCGTGGCCTCACCTGCCATGCCTCCAGCTCCTATGTCCCACCCGCCCAGCGTGGCCTCACCTGCCATGCCTCCAGCTCCTATGTCCCACCCGCCCAGCGTGGCCTCACCTGCCATGCCTCCAGCTCCTATGTCTCCACAATCACAGGACATGTCCCACCTGCCCAGCGTGGCCTCACCTGCCATGCCTCCAGCTCCTATGTCTCCACCATCACAGGACGTGGCCTCACCTGCCCAGCGTGGCCTCACCTGCTATGCCTCCAGCTCCTATGTCTCCACCATCACAGGACATGTCCCACCCGCCCAGCGTGGCCTCACCTCCCATGCCTCCAGCTCCTATGTCTCCACCATCACAGGACATTTCCCACCCGCCCAGCGTGGCCTCACCTGCCATGCCTCCAGCTCCTATGTCGCACCCGCCCAGCGTGGCCTCACCTGCCATGCCTCCAGCTCCTATGTCGCACCCGCCCAGTGTGGCCTCACCTGCCATGCCTCCAGCTCCTATGTCGCACCCGCCCAGCGTGGCCTCACCTGCCATGCCTCCAGCTCCTATGTCGCACCCGCCCAGCGTGGCCTCACCTGCCATGCCTCCAGCTCCTATGTCCCACCCGCCCAGCGTGGCCTCACCTGCCATGCCTCCAGCTCTTATGTCCCACCCGCCCAGCGTGGCCTCACCTGCCATGCCTCCAGCTCCTATGTCCCACCCGCCCAGCGTGGCCTCACCTGCCTTGCCTCCAGCTCTTATGTCCCACCCGCCCAGCGTGGCCTCACCTGCCATGCCTCCAGCTCCTATGTCCCACCCGCCCAGCGTGGCCTCACCTGCCATGCCTCCAGCTCCTATGTCCCACCCGCCCAGCGTGGCCTCACCTGCCTTGCCTCCAGCTCTTATGTCCCACCCGCCCAGCGTGGCCTCACCTGCCTTGCCTCCAGCTCCTATGTCCCACCCGCCCAGCGTGGCCTCACCTGCCATGCCTCCAGCTCCTATGTCCCACCCGCCCAGCGTGGCCTCACCTGCCATGCCTCCAGCTCTTATATCCCACCCGCCCAGCGTGGCCTCACCTGCCATGCCTCCAGCTCTTATATCCCACCCGCCCAGCGTGGCCTCACCTGCCATGCCTCCAGCTCTTATATCCCACCCGCCCAGCGTGGCCTCACCTGCCATGCCTCCAGCTCCTATGTCCCACCCGCCCAGCGTGGCCTCACCTGCCATGCCTCCAGCTCCTATGTCCCACCCGCCCAGCGTGGCCTCACCTGCCATGCCTCCAGCTCTTATATCCCACCCGCCCAGCGTGGCCTCACCTGCCATGCCTCCAGCTCTTATATCCCACCCGCCCAGCGTGGCCTCACCTGCCATGCCTCCAGCTCTTATATCCCACCCGCCCAGCGTGGCCTCACCTGCCATGCCTCCAGCTCTTATGTCCCACCCGCCCAGCGTGGCCTCACCTGCCATGCCTCCAGCTCTTATATCCCACCCGCCCAGCGTGGCCTCACCTGCCATGCCTCCAGCTCCTGGCTCAATAACACCTTCTGCTCTACGGCGCTCAGGAGTTGACGACTCATCGATTCCTTTTCCAGGCGACATTTTGCCAACTCCAATTCCAACTCTCCCTTCCTGCGGGGTGAAATGTGAGAATGTTTAGGAGGTCAGGCAGTGAGTGAGTTTAAGTATAAAAGTGAGAGGGACTTAAAATTAAGGGAATTTAATTGAAATATTAGATTTTTTTTTTTACTGTTAATTTTTGCAATTCCCAAATCTAGTATGGCCCCCGTGTAGGAACATGCAGTCCGGTGTACATCCTGCACAATGTATACAATCCGTGACCAGCAGTGTGAGGTGCAGATGTTCCTGGATGTTCCTGGATGTAGAGGAGCAACTGGCAACACTGAGACGGATTGACAACTTGGAGAGGAGTCTCCTTCTCACTGAGCAAGTGCTCTCTGGGGTAGAGGTGGGGGAGGATAGTGGGACTAAGGGGCAGGACAGTCAGGCAGTTAGCTGGGTTACAGTAAGAAAACGGGGTAGAGGGGAAAAGTGTCAGGGAGGCTAGTCCTGAACTGAAGGGGTAGAGGGAAAAGTGATAGGGAGGCTAGTCCTTATCTGAAGGGGTAGAGGGAAAAGTGATAGGGAGGCTAGTCCTGAACTGAAGGGGTAGAAGGATAAGGGTCAGGGAGGCTAGTCCTGATCTGAAGGGGTAGAAGGATAAGGGTCAGGGAGGCTAGTCCTGAACTGAAGGGGTAGAAGGATAAGGGTCAGGGAGGCTAGTCCTGAACTGAAGGGGTAGAAGGATAAGGGTCAGGGAGGCTAGTCCTGAACTGAAGGGGTAGAAGGATAAGGGTCAGGGAGGCTAGTCCTGAACTGAAGGGGTAGAAGGATAAGGGTCAGGGAGGCTAGTCCTGATCTGAAGGGGTAGAAGGATAAGGGTCAGGGAGGCTAGTCCTGATCTGAAGGGGTAGAGGGAAAAGTGTCAGGGAGGCTAGTCATGATCTGGAGGGATAAGGGTCAGGGAGGCTAGTCCTGATCTGAAGGGGTAGAAGGATAAGGGTCAGGGAGGCTAGTCCTGAACTGGCACACTCAAACAAAGAGCGGGGGAGGGTTTAGAATAGTTAATAGGGATAGGAGTGGGGGAGGGGTTAAAATAATTAATAAGGATAGGAGCGGGGGAGGGGTTAGAATAGGTAATAGGGATAGGAGCGGGGGAGGGGTTAAAATAATTAATAAAGATAGGAGCGGGGGAGGGGTTAAAATAATTAATAAAGATAGGAGCGGGGGAGGGGTTAAAATAATTAATAAAGATAGGAGTGGGGGAGGGGTTAGAATAGTTAATAGGGATTGGAGCAGGGGAGGGGTTAGAATAGTTAATAGGGATAGGAGTGGGGGAGGGGTTAGTATAATAGGGATAGGAGCGGGGGGAGGGGTTAGTATAATAGTGATAGGAGTGGGTGAGGGATTAGTATAATAGGGATAGGAGCGGGGGAGGGGTTAGTATAATAGGGATAGGAGCGGGGGAGGGGTTAGTATAATAGGGATAGGAGCGGGGGAGGGGTTAGTATAATAGGGATAGGAGCGGGGGAGGGGTTAGTATAATAGGGATAGAAGCGGGGGAGGGGTTAGTATAATAGGGATAGGAGCGGGGGAGGGGTTAGTATAATAGGGATAGGAGCGGGGGAGGGGTTAGTATAATAGGGATAGGAGCGGGGGAGGGGTTAGTATAATAGGGATAGGAGCGGGGGAGGGGTTAGTATAATAGGGATAGGAGCGGGGGAGGGGTTAGTATAATAGGGATAGGCTTCATACACATTGTATCACATGATGACTAATACCAGACACCTGACCAATAAACTGAGGCCCTGGAGCCGTTATGTCTGAGGAGGATTATGACATCACGGGTAGAGATGAGCGAACTTACAGTAAATTCAATTCGTCGCCAACTTCTCGGCTCAGCAGTTGATGACTTTTCCTGCATAAATTAGTTCAGCTTTCCAGTGCTCCGGTGGCTGGAAAAGGTGGATACATTCCTAGGAAAGAGTCTCCAGCCACCGGAGCACCGGAAAGCTGAACTAATTTATGCAGGAAAAGTCATCAACTGCTGAGCCGAGAAGTTGGCGACGAATTGAATTTACTGTAAGTTCACTCATCTCTAATCGCGGTATAAAAGAGACTTGGTTGGACGATCGCTGTGACACAGGAGGAGAGGATAATGTGGAGGCCGCACTGCGGGAGGATATACAGGAGGAGAGGATAATGTGGAGGCCGCACTGCGGGAGGATATACAGGAGGAGACGATAATGTGGAGGCCGCACTGCGGGAGGATATACAGGAGGAGACGATAATGTGGAGGCCGCACTGCGGGAGGATATACAGGAGGACACGATAATGTGGAGGCCGCACTGCGGGAGGATATACAGGAGGAGAGGATAATGTGGAGGCCGCACTGCGGGAGGATATACAGGAGGAGAGGATAATGTGGAGGCCGCACTGCGGGAGGATATACTGGAGGAGACAATAATGTGGAGGCCGCACTGCGGGAGGATATACAGGAGGAGACGATAATGTGGAGGCCGCACTGCGGGAGGATATACAGGAGGAGAGGATAATGTGGAGGCCGCACTGCGGGAGGATATACTGGAGGAGACAATAATGTGGAGGCCGCACTGCGGGAGGATATACAGGAGGAGACGATAATGTGGAGGCCGCACTGCGGGAGGATATACAGGAGGAGACGATAATGTGGAGGCCGCACTGCGGGAGGATATACAGGAGGAGACGATAATGTGGAGGCCGCACTGCGGGAGGATATACAGGAGGACACGATAATGTGGAGGCTGCACTGCGGGAGGATATACAGGAGGAGACGATAATGTGGAGGCCGCACTGCGGGAGGATATACAGGAGGAGACGATAATGTGGAGGCCGCACTGCGGGAGGATATACGGGAGGAGACGATAATGTGGAGGCTGCACTGCGGGAGGATATACAGGAGGAGACGATAATGTGGAGGCCGCACTGCGGGAGGATATACGGGAGGAGAGGATAATATGGAGGCCGCACTGCGGGAGGATATACAGGAGGAGACGATAATGTGGAGGCCGCACTGCGGGAGGATATACGGGAGGAGACGATAATGTGGAGGCCGCACTGCGGGAGGATATACAGGAGGAGACGATAATGTGGAGGCCGCACTGCGGGAGGATATACAGGAGGAGACGATAATGTGGAGGCCGCACTGCGGGAGGATATACGGGAGGAGAGGATAATATGGAGGCCGCACTGCGGGAGGATATACAGGAGGAGACGATAATGTGGAGGCCGCACTGCGGGAGGAGAGGATAATGTGGAGGCCGCACTGCGGGAGGATATACAGGAGGAGACGATAATGTGGAGGCCGCACTGCGGGAGGATATACAGGAGGAGACGATAATGTGGAGGCCGCACTGCGGGAGGAGAGGATAATGTGGAGGCCGCACTGCGGGAGGATATACAGGAGGAGACGATAATGTGGAGGCCGCACTGCAGGAGGATATACAGGAGGAGAGGATAATGTGGAGGCCGCACTGCGGGAGGATATACAGGAGGAGAGGATAATGTGGAGGCCGCACTGCGGGAGGATATACAGGAGGAGAGGATAATGTGGAGGCCGCACTGCGGGAGGATATACAGGAGGAGACGATAATGTGGAGGCCGCACTGCGGGAGGATATACAGGAGGAGACGATAATGTGGAGGCTGCACTGCGGTAGGATATACTGGAGGAGACGATAATGTGGAGGCCGCACTGCGGGAGGATATACAGGAGGAGACGATAATGTGGAGGCCGCACTGCGGGAGGATATACAGGAGGAGACGATAATGTGGAGGCCGCACTGTGGGAGGATATACAGGAGGAGACGACAATGTGGAGGCCGCACTGCGGAAGGATATACAGGAGGAGACGATAATGTGCAGGCCGCACTGCAGGAGGATATACTGGAGGAGACGATAATGTGGAGGCCGCACTGCGGGAGGATATACGGGAGGAGACGATAATGTGGAGGCCGCACTGCGTGAGGATATACGGGAGGAGACGATAATGTGCAGGCCGCACTGCAGGAGGATATACTGGAGGAGACGATAATGTGGAGGCCGCACTGCGGGAGGATATACGGGAGGAGACGATAATGTGGAGGCCGCACTGCGTGAGGATATACAGGAGGAGACGATAATGTGGAGGCCGCACTGCGGGAGGATATACGGGAGGAGACGATAATGTGGAGGCCGCACTGCGGGAGGATATACAGGAGGAGACGATAATGTGGAGGCCGCACTGCGGGAGGATATACGGGAGGAGACGATAATGTGCAGGCCGCACTGCGGGAGGATATACAGGAGGAGACGATAATGTGGAGGCCGCACTGCGGGAGGATATACAGGAGGAGATGATAATGTGGAGGCCGCACTGCGGGAGGATATACAGAAGGAGACGATAATGTGGAGGCCGCACTGCGGGAGGATATACAGGAGGAGATGATAATGTGGAGGCCGCACTGCGGGAGGATATACAGGAGGAGAGGATAATGTGGAGGCCGCACTGCGGGAGGATATACAGGAGGAGACGATAATGTGGAGGCCGCACTGCGGGAGGATATACGGGAGGAGACGATAATGTGGAGGCCGCACTGCGGGAGGAGACGATAATGTGGAGGCCGCACTGCGGGAGGAGACGATAATGTGGAGGCCGCACTGCGGGAGGATATACAGGAGGAGACGATAATGTGGAGGCCGCACTGCGGGAGGATATACAGGAGGAGAGGATAATGTGGAGGCCGCACTGCGGGAGGATATACAGGAGGAGAGGATAATGTGGAGGCCGCACTGCGGGAGGATATACAGGAGGAGACGATAATGTGGAGGCTGCACTGCGGGAGGATATACAGGAGGAGACGATAATGTGGAGGCTGCACTGCGGGAGGATATACAGGAGGAGATGATAATGTGGAGGCTGCACTGCGGGAGGATATACAGGAGGAGACGATAATGTGGAGGCCGCACTGCGGGAGGATATATACAGGAGGAGACGATAATGTGGAGGCTGCACTGCGGGAGGATATACAGGAGGAGACGATAATGTGGAGGCTGCACTGCGGGAGGATATACAGGAGGAGATGATAATGTGGAGGCTGCACTGCGGGAGGATATACAGGAGGAGACGATAATGTGGAGGCCGCACTGCGGGAGGATATACAGGAGGAGACGATAATGTGGAGGCCGCACTGCGGGAGGATATACAGGAGGAGACAATAATGTGGAGGCCGCACTGCTAGAGGATATACAGGAGGAGACGATAATGTGGAGGCCGCACTGCGGGAGGATATACAGGAGGAGACGATAATGTGGAGGCCGCACTGCGGGAGGATATACAGGAGGAGACGATAATGTGGAGGCCGCACTGCGGGAGGATATACAGGAGGAGAGGATAATGTGGAGGCCGCACTGCGGGAGGATATACAGGAGGAGACGATAATGTGGAGGCCGCACTGCGGGAGGATATACAGGAGGAGACGATAATGTGGAGGCCGCACTGCGGGAGGATATACAGGAGGAGACAATAATGTGGAGGCCGCACTGCGGGAGGATATACAGGAGGAGACGATAATGTGGAGGCCGCACTGCGGGAGGATATACAGGAGGAGACGATAATGTGGAGGCCGCACTGCGGGAGGATATACAGGAGGAGAGGATAATGTGGAGGCCGCACTGCGGGAGGATATACGGGAGGAGACGATAATGTGGAGGCCGCACTGCGGGAGGATATACAGGAGGAGAGGATAATGTGGAGGCCGCACTGCGGGAGGATATACAGGAGGAGACGATAATGTGGAGGCCGCACTGCGGGAGGATATACAGGAGGAGAGGATAATGTGGAGGCCGCACTGCGGGAGGATATACAGGAGGAGACGATAATGTGGAGTCATTATGGGGAGAAATATTTGGAGATAATAATAATAATAAATCCTGATCGGGTTATAACCTATAAACCTCCAAACATAATGGAAGAGACAGAAGATCAATTACTGAGGAAATAATCATCAGAACGAGGAGATAATAATGGAGACCAGAGGGGGCGCCCTACTAGACTTAATATTATCAGACCTGACCAGAGGGGGCGCCCTACTAGACTTAATATTATCAGACCTGACCAGAGGTGGCGCCCTACTAGACTTAATATTATCAGACCTGACCAGAGGGGGCGTCCTACTAGACTTAATATTATCAGACCTGACCAGAGGTGGCGCCCTACTAGACTTAATATTATCAGACCTGACCAGAGGTGGCGCCCTACTAGACTTAATATTATCAGACCTGACCAGAGGGGGCGCCCTACTAGACTTAATATTATCAGACCTGACCAGAGGGGGCGCCCTACTAGACTTAATATTATCAGACCTGACCAGAGGGGGCGTCCTACTAGACTTAATATTATCAGACCTGACCAGAGGGGGCGCCCTACTAGACTTAATATTATCCAACAGACCTGACCAGAGGGGGCGCCCTACTAGACTTAATATTATCAGACCTGACCAGAGGGGGCGCCCTACTAGACTTAATATTATCAGACCTGACCAGAGGGGGCGCCCTACTAGACTTAATATTATCAGACCTGACCAGAGGGGGCGCCCTACTAGACTTAATATTATCAGACCTGACCAGAGGGGGCGCCCTACTAGACTTAATATTACCCAACAGACCTGACCAGAGGGGGCGCCCTACTAGACTTAATATTACCCAACAGACCTGACCAGAGGGGGCGCCCTACTAGACTTAATATTACCCAACAGACCTGACCAGAGGGGGCGTCCTACTAGACTTAATATTATCCAACAGACCTGACCAGAGGGGGCGCCCTACTAGACTTAATATTACCCAACAGACCAGACCAGAGGGGGCGCCCTACTAGACTTAATATTACCCAACAGACCAGACCAGAGGGGGCGCCCTACTAGACTTAATATTACCCAACAGACCTGACCAGAGGGGGCGTCCTACTAGACTTAATATTATCCAACAGACCTGACCAGAGGGGGCGCCCTACTAGACATAATATTATCAGACCTGACCAGAGGGGGCGTCCTACTAGACATAATATTATCAGACCTGACCAGAGGGGGGGGCCCTACTAGACTTAATATTATCCAACAGACCTGACCAGAGGGGGCGCCCTACTAGACTTAATATTATCAGACCTGACCAGAGGGGGCGCCCTACTAGACTTAATATTATCAGACCTGACCAGAGGGGGCACCCTACTAGACTTAATATTATCAGACCTGACCAGAGGGGGCGCCCTACTAGACATAATATTATCAGACCTGACCAGAGGGGGGGGCCCTACTAGACTTAATATTATCAGACCTGACCAGAGGGGGCGCCCTACTAGACTTAATATTATCAGACCTGACCAGAGGGGGGGGCCCTACTAGACTTAATATTATCAGACCTGACCAGAGGGGGCGCCCTACTAGACTTAATATTATTAGACCTGACCAGAGGGGGCACCCTACTAGACTTAATATTATTAGACCTGACCAGAGGGGGCGCCCTACTAGACTTAATATTATCAGACCTGACCAGAGGGGGCGCCCTACTAGACTTAATATTATCAGACCTGACCAGAGGGGGCACCCTACTAGACTTAATATTATCAGACCTGACCAGAGGGGGCGCCCTACTAGACTTAATATTATCAGACCGGACCAGAGGGGGCGTCCTACTAGACATAATATTATCAGACCTGACCAGAGGGGGCGCCCTACTAGACTTAATATTATCAGACCTGACCAGAGGGGGCGCCCTACTAGACTTAATATTATCAGACCTGACCAGAGGGGGCGCCCTACTAGACTTAATATTATCAGACCTGACCAGAGGGGGCGCCCTACTAGACTTAATATTATCAGACCTGACCAGAGGTGGCGCCCTACTAGACTTAATATTATCAGACCTGACCAGAGGGGGCGCCCTACTAGACTTAATATTATCAGACCTGACCAGAGGGGGCGTCCTACTAGACTTAATATTATCAGACCTGACCAGAGGTGGCGCCCTACTAGACTTAATATTATCAGACCTGACCAGAGGGGGCGTCCTACTAGACTTAATATTATCAGACCTGACCAGAGGGGGCGCCCTACTAGACTTAATATTATCAGACCTGACCAGAGGGGGCGCCCTACTAGACTTAATATTACCCAACAGACCTGACCAGAGGGGGCGCCCTACTAGACTTAATATTATCCAACAGACCTGACCAGAGGGGACGCCCTACTAGACTTAATATTACCCAACAGACCTGACCAGAGGGGGCGCCCTACTAGACTTAATATTACCCAACAGACCTGACCAGAGGGGGCGTCCTACTAGACTTAATATTATCCAACAGACCTGACCAGAGGGGGCGCCCTACTAGACTTAATATTACCCAACAGACCAGACCAGAGGGGGCGCCCTACTAGACTTAATATTACCCAACAGACCAGACCAGAGGGGGCGCCCTACTAGACTTAATATTACCCAACAGACCTGACCAGAGGGGGCGTCCTACTAGACTTAATATTATCCAACACACCTGACCAGAGGGGTCGCCCTACTAGACTTAATATTACCCAACAGACCTGACCAGAGGGGGCGTCCTACTAGACTTAATATTATCCAACAGACCTGACCAGAGGGGGCGCCCTACTAGACATAATATTATCAGACCTGACCAGAGGGGGCGCCCTACTAGACTTAATATTACCCAACAGACCTGACCAGAGGGGGCGTCCTACTAGACTTAATATTATCCAACAGACCTGACCAGAGGGGGCGCCCTACTAGACATAATATTATCAGACCTGACCAGAGGGGGCGTCCTACTAGACATAATATTATCAGACCTGACCAGAGGGGGGGGCCCTACTAGACTTAATATTATCCAACAGACCTGACCAGAGGGGGCGCCCTACTAGACTTAATATTATCAGACCTGACCAGAGGGGGCGCCCTACTAGACTTAATATTATCAGACCTGACCAGAGGGGGCACCCTACTAGACTTAATATTATCAGACCTGACCAGAGGGGGCGCCCTACTAGACTTAATATTATCCAACAGACCTGACCAGAGGGGGCGTCCTACTAGACTTAATATTATCAGACCTGACCAGAGGGGGCGCCCTACTAGACTTAATATTATCAGACCTGACCAGAGGGGGGGGCCCTACTAGACTTAATATTATCAGACCTGACCAGAGGGGGCGCCCTACTAGACTTAATATTATTAGACCTGACCAGAGGGGGCACCCTACTAGACTTAATATTATTAGACCTGACCAGAGGGGGCGCCCTACTAGACTTAATATTATCAGACCTGACCAGAGGGGGCGCCCTACTAGACTTAATATTATCAGACCTGACCAGAGGGGGCACCCTACTAGACTTAATATTATCAGACCTGACCAGAGGGGGCGCCCTACTAGACTTAATATTATCAGACCTGACCAGAGGGGGCGCCCTACTAGACTTAATATTATCCAACAGACCTGACCAGAGGGGGCGCCCTACTAGACATAATATTATCAGACCTGACCAGAGGGGGCGCCCTACTAGACATAATATTATCAGACCTGACCAGAGGGGGCGTCCTACTAGACTTAATATTATCAGACCTGACCAGAGGGGGCGCCCTACTAGACTTAATATTATCAGACCTGACCAGAGGGGGCGTCCTACTAGACTTAATATTATCAGACCTGACCAGAGGGGGCGCCCTACTAGACTTAATATTATCAGACCTGACCAGAGGGGGCGCCCTACTAGACTTAATATTATCAGACCTGACCAGAGGGGGCGCCCTACTAGACTTAATATTATCAGACCTGACCAGAGGGGGCGCCCTACTAGACTTAATATTATCCAACAGACCTGACCAGAGGGGGCGCCCTACTAGACATAATATTATCAGACCTGACCAGAGGGGGCGCCCTACTAGACATAATATTATCAGACCTGACCAGAGGGGGCGTCCTACTAGACTTAATATTATCAGACCTGACCAGAGGGGGCGCCCTACTAGACTTAATATTATCAGACCTGACCAGAGGGGGCGTCCTACTAGACTTAATATTATCCAACAGACCTGACCAGAGGGGGCGCCCTACTAGACTTAATATTATCAGACCTGACCAGAGGGGGCGCCCTACTAGACTTAATATTATCAGACCTGACCAGAGGGGGCGCCCTACTAGACTTAATATTATCAGACCTGACCAGAGGGGGCGCCCTACTAGACTTAATATTATCAGACCTGACCAGAGGGGGCGCCCTACTAGACTTAATATTATCAGACCTGACCAGAGGGGGCGCCCTACTAGACTTAATATTATCAGACCTGACCAGAGGGGGCGCCCTACTAGACTTAATATTATCAGACCTGACCAGAGGGGGCGCCCTACTAGACTTAATATTATCAGACCTGACCAGAGGGGGCGCCCTACTAGACTTAATATTACCCAACAGACCTGACCAGAGGGGGCGCCCTACCAGACATATTATCAGACCTGACCAGAGGGGGCGCCCTACTAGACTTAATATTATCCAACAGACCTGACCAGAGGGGACGCCCTACTAGACTTAATATTACCCAACAGACCTGACCAGAGGGGGCGCCCTACTAGACTTAATATTACCCAACAGACCTGACCAGAGGGGGCGCCCTACTAGACTTAATATTACCCAACAGACCTGACCAGAGGGGGCGTCCTACTAGACTTAATATTATCCAACAGACCTGACCAGAGGGGGCGTCCTACTAGACATAATATTATCAGACCTGACCAGAGGGGGGGGCCCTACTAGACTTAATATTATCCAACAGACCTGACCAGAGGGGGCGCCCTACTAGACTTAATATTATCCAACAGACCTGACCAGAGGGGGCGCCCTACTAGACTTAATATTATCAGACCTGACCAGAGGGGGCGCCCTACTAGACATAATATTATCAGACCTGACCAGAGGGGGGCGCCCTACTAGACTTAATATTATCAGACCTGACCAGAGGGGGCGCCCTACTAGACTTAATATTATCAGACCTGACCAGAGGGGGCGCCCTACTAGACTTAATATTATCAGACCTGACCAGAGGGGGCGTCCTACTAGACTTAATATTATCCAACAGACCTGACCAGAGGGGGCGCCCTACTAGACTTAATATTATTAGACCTGACCAGAGGGGGCGCCCTACTAGACTTAATATTATCAGACCTGACCAGAGGGGGCGCCCTACTAGACTTAATATTATCAGACCTGACCAGAGGGGGCACCCTACTAGACTTAATATTATCAGACCTGACCAGAGGGGGCGCCCTACTAGACTTAATATTATCCAACAGACCTGACCAGAGGGGGCGCCCTACTAGACTTAATATTATCAGACCTGACCAGAGGGGGCGCCCTACTAGACATAATATTATCAGACCTGACCAGAGGGGGCGCCCTACTAGACTTAATATTATCAGACCTGACCAGAGGGGGCGCCCTACTAGACTTAATATTATCAGACCTGACCAGAGGGGGCGCCCTACTAGACTTAATATTATCAGACCTGACCAGAGGGGGCGCCCTACTAGACTTAATATTATCCAACAGACCTGACCAGAGGGGGCGCCCTACTAGACTTAATATTATCAGACCTGACCAGAGGGGGCGCCCTACTAGACATAATATTATCAGACCTGACCAGAGGGGGCGCCCTACTAGACTTAATATTAACAGACCTGACCAGAGGGGGCGCCCTACTAGACTTAATATTACCCAACAGACCTGACCAGAGGGGGCGCCCTACTAGACTTAATATTACCCAACAGACCTGACCAGAGGGGGCGCCCTACTAGACTTTATATTACCCAACAGACCTGACCAGAGGTGGCGTCCTACTAGACTTAATATTATCCAACAGACCTGACCAGAGGGGGCGCCCTACTAGACTTAATATTATCCAACAGACCTGACCAGAGGGGGCGCCCTACTAGACTTAATATTATCCAACAGACCAGACCAGAGGGGGCGCCCTACTAGACTTAATATTACCCAACAGACCTGAACAGAGGGGGCGTCCTACTAGACTTATTATTACCCAACAGCCCCAACCAGAGGGGGCGCACTACTAGACTTAATATTATCCAACAGACCTGACCAGAGGGGGCGTCCTACTAGACTTAATATTAACCAACAGACCCAACCAGAGGGGGCGCCCTACTAGACTTAATATTACCCAACAGCCCCAACCAGAGGGGGCGCACTACTAGACTTAATATTATCCAACAGACCTGACCAGAGGGGGCGTCCTACTAGACTTAATATTAACCAACAGACCCAACCAGAGGGGGCGCCCTACTAGACTTAATAGTAACCAACAGACCTGACCAGAGGGGGCGCCCTACTAGACTTAATATTATCCAACAGACCTGACCAGAGGGGGCGCCCTACTAGACTTAATATTATCAGACCTGACCAGAGGGGGCGCCCTACTAGACTTAATAGTAACCAACAGACCTGACCAGAGGGGGCGCCCTACTAGACTTAATAGTAACCAACAGACCTGACCAGAGGGGGCGCCCTACTAGACTTAATAGTAACCAACAGACCTGACCAGAGGGGGCGCCCTACTAGACTTAATATTATCCAACAGACCTGACCAGAGGGGGCGCCCTACTAGACTTAATATTATCCAACAGACCTGACCAGAGGAGGCGCCCTACTAGACTTAATATTATCCAACAGATATGACCAGAGGGGCCGCTCTACTAGACTTAATATTACCCAACAGACCTGACCAGAGGGGGCGCCCTACTAGACTTAATAGTAACCAACAGACCTGACCAGAGGGGGCGCCCTACTAGACTTAATAGTAACAAACAGACCTGACCAGAGGAGGTGCCCTACTAGACTTAATATTATCAGACCTGACCAGAGGGGGCGCCCTACTAGACTTAATATTATCCAACAGACCTGACCAGAGGGGGCGCCCTACTAGACTTAATAGTAACCAACAGACCTGACCAGAGGGGGCGCCCTACTAGACTTAATATTAACAGACCTGACCAGAGGGGGCCCCCTACTAGACATAATATTATCAGACCTGACCAGAGGGGGCGCCCTACTAGACTTAATATTATCCAACAGACCTGACCAGAGGGGGCGCCCTACTAGACTTAATATTATCCAACAGACCTGACCAGAGGGGGCGCCCTACTAGACTTAATATTATCCAACAGACCTGACCAGAGGGGGCGCCCTACTAGACTTAATATTAACCAACAGACCTGACCAGAGGGGGCGCCCTACTAGACTTAATATTACCCAACAGACCTGACCAGAGGGGGCGCCCTACTAGACTTAATATTATCCAACACACCTGACCAGAGGGGGCGCCCTACTAGACTTAATATTATCCAACAGACCTGACCAGAGGGGGCGCCCTACTAGTCTTAATATTATCCAACAGATCTGAACAGAGGGGGCGTCCTACTAGACTTAATATTATCAGACCTGACCAGAGGGGGCGCCCTACTAGACATAATATTATCAGACCTGACCAGAGGGGGCGCCCTACTAGACTTAATATTACCCAACAGACCTGACCAGAGGGGGCGCCCTACTAGACTTAATAGTAACCAACAGACCTGACCAGAGGGGGCGCCCTACTAGACTTAATATTATCAGACCTGACCAGAGGGGGCGCCCTACTAGACTTAATATTATCCAACAGACCTGACCAGAGGGGGCGCCCTACTAGATTTAATATTACCCAACAGACCTGACCAGAGGGGGCGCCCTACTAGACTTAATATTATCCAACAGACCTGACCAGAGGGGGCGCCCTACTAGACTTAATATTACCCAACAGACCTGACCAGAGGGGGCGTCCTACTAGACTTAATATTATCCAACAGACCTGACCAGAGGGGGCGCCCTACTAGACTTAATATTATCCAACAGACCTGACCAGAGGGGGCGCCCTACTAGACTTAATATTATCCAACACACCTGACCAGAGGGGGCGCCCTACTAGACTTAATATTACCCAACAGACCTGACCAGAGGGGGCGCCCTACTAGACTTAATATTACCCAACAGACCTGACCAGAGGGGGCGTCCTACTAGACTTAATATTATCCAACACACCTGACCAGAGGGGGCGCCCTACTAGACTTAATATTATTAGACCTGACCAGAGGGGGCGCCCTACTAGACTTAATATTACCCAACAGACCTGACCAGAGGGGGCGTCCTACTAGACTTAATATTATCCAACAGACCTGACCAGAGGGGGCGCCCTACTAGACTTAATATTATCCAACAGACCTGACCAGAGGGGGCGCCCTACTAGACATAATATTATCAGACCTGACCAGAGGGGGCGCCCTACTAGACTTAATATTATGTCTAGTAGGGCGCCCCCTCTGGTCAGGTCTGATAATATTAAGTCTAGTAGGGCGCCCCCTCTGGTCAGGTCTGATAATATTATGTCTAGTAGGGCGCCCCCTCTGGTCAGGTCTGATAATATTATCAGACCTGACCAGAGGGGGCGTCCTACTAGACATAATATTATCAGACCTGACCAGAGGGGGCGCCCTACTAGACTTAATATTATCAGACCTGACCAGAGGGGGCGCCCTACTAGACTTAATATTATCAGACCTGACCAGAGGGGGCGCCCTACTAGACATAATATTATCAGACCTGACCAGAGGGGGCGCCCTACTAGACTTAATATTATCCAACAGACCTGACCAGAGGGGGCGCCCTACTAGACTTAATATTAATATACCTGACCAGAGGGGGCGCCCTACTAGACTTAATATTACCCAACAGACCTGACCAGAGGGGGCGCCCTACTAGACTTAATATTATCAGACCTGACCAGAGGGGGCGCCCTACTAGACTTAATATTACCCAACAGACCTGACCAGAGGGGGCGCCCTACTAGACTTAATATTATCAGACCTGACCAGAGGGGGCGCCCTACTAGACTTAATATTATCAGACCTGACCAGAGGGGGCACCCTACTAGACTTAATATTATCCAACAGACCTGACCAGAGGGGGCGCCCTACTAGACTTAATATTATCCAACAGACCTGACCAGAGGGGACGCCCTACTAGACTTAATATTATCCAACAGACCTGACCAGAGGGGGCGCCCTACTAGACTTAATATTATCAGACCTGACCAGAGGGGGCGCCCTACTAGACTTAATATTATCAGACCTGACCAGAGGGGGCGCCCTACTAGACTTAATATTATCAGACCTGACCAGAGGGGGCGCCCTACTAGACTTAATATTATCAGACCTGACCAGAGGTGGCGCCCTACTAGACTTAATATTATCAGACCTGACCAGAGGGGGCGCCCTACTAGACTTAATATTATCAGACCTGACCAGAGGGGGCGCCCTACTAGACTTAATATTATCAGACCTGACCAGAGGGGGCGCCCTACTAGACTTAATATTATCAGACCTGACCAGAGGGGGCGCCCTACTAGACTTAATATTACCCAACAGACCTGACCAGAGGGGGCGCCCTACTAGACTTAATATTATCCAACAGACCTGACCAGAGGGGGCGCCCTACTAGACTTAATATTATCAGACCTGACCAGAGGGGGCGCCCTACTAGACATAATATTATCAGACCTGACCAGAGGGGGCGCCCTACTAGACTTAATATTAACAGACCTGACCAGAGGGGGCGTCCTACTAGACTTAATATTACCCAACAGACCTGACCAGAGGGGGCGCCCTACTAGACTTAATATTACCCAACAGACCTGACCAGAGGGGGCGCCCTACTAGACTTAATATTACCCAACAGACCTGACCAGAGGGGGCGCCCTACTAGACTTTATATTACCCAACAGACCTGACCAGAGGGGGTGTCCTACTAGACTTAATATTATCCAACAGACCTGACCAGAGGGGGCGCCCTACTAGACTTAATATTAACCAACAGACCTGACCAGAGGGGGCGCCCTACTAGACTTAATATTACCCAACAGACCTGACCAGAGGGGGCGCCCTACTAGACTTAATATTACCCAACAGACCTGACCAGAGGGGGCGCCCTACTAGACTTAATATTACCCAACAGACCTGACCAGAGGGGGCGCCCTACTAGACTTTATATTACCCAACAGACCTGACCAGAGGGGGTGTCCTACTAGACTTAATATTATCCAACAGACCTGACCAGAGGGGGCGCCCTACTAGACTTAATATTAACCAACAGACCTGACCAGAGGGGGCGCCCTACTAGACTTAATATTAACCAACAGACCTGACCAGAGGGGGCGCCCTACTAGACTTAATATTATCCAACAGACCTGACCAGAGGGGGCGCCCTACTAGACTTTATATTACCCAACAGACCTGACCAGAGGGGGCGCCCTACTAGACTTAATATTAACCAACAGACCTGACCAGAGGGGGCGCCCTACTAGACTTAATATTATCCAACAGACCTGACCAGAGGGGGCGCCCTACTAGACTTAATATTACCCAACAGCCCCAACCAGAGGGGGCGCACTACTAGACTTAATATTATCCAACACACCTGACCAGAGGGGGCGTCCTACTAGACTTAATAGTAACCAACAGACCTGACCAGAGGGGGCGCCCTACTAGACTTAATATTACCCAACAGCCCCAACCAGAGGGGGCGCACTACTAGACTTAATATTAACCAACAGACCCAACCAGAGGGGGCGCCCTACTAGACTTAATAGTAACCAACAGACCTGACCAGAGGGGGCGCCCTACTAGACTTAATATTAACCAACAGACCTGACCAGAGGGGGCGCCCTACTAGACTTAATATTAACCAACAGACCTGACCAGAGGGGGCGCCCTACTAGACTTAATATTAACACACACACCTGACCAGAGGGGTCGCCCTACTAGACTTAATAGTAACCAACAGACCTGACCAGAGGGGGCGCCCTACTAGACTTAATATTAACCAACAGACCTGACCAGAGGGGGCGCCCTACTAGACTTAATATTAACCAACAGACCTGACCAGAGGGGGCGCCCTACTAGACTTAATATTATCCAACAGACCTGACCAGAGGGGGCGCCCTACTAGACTTAATATTAACCAACAGACCCAACCAGAGGGGGCGTCCTACTAGACTTAATATTAACAGACCTGACCAGAGGGGGCGCCCTACTAGGCTTAATATTAACAGACCTGACCAGAGGGGGCGCCCTACTAGGCTTAATATTAACAGACCTGACCAGAGGGGGCGCTCTACTAGACTTAATATTATCCAACAGACCTGACCAGAGGGGGCGCCCTACTAGACTTAATATTATGCAACAGACCTGACCAGAGGGGGCGCTCTACTAGACTTAATATTATCCAACAGACCTGACCAGAGGGGGCGCCCTACTAGACTTAATAGTAACAGACCTGACCAGAGGGGGCGCCCTACTAGACTAAATATTAACAGACCTGACCAGAGGGGGCGCCCTACTAGACTAAATATTAACAGACCTGACCAGAGGGGGCGCCCTACTAGACTTAATATTATCAGACCTGACCAGAGGGGGCGTCCTACTAGACTTAATATTACCCAACAGACCTGACCAGAGGGGGCGCCCTACTAGACTTAATATTAACCAACAGACCTGACTAGAGGGGACGCCCTACTAGACTTAATATTATCAGACCTGACCAGAGGGGGCGCCCTACTAGACTAAATATTAACAGACCTGACCAGAGGGGGCGCCCTACTAGACTTAATATTATCCAACAGACCTGACCAGAGGGGGCGCCCTACTAGACTTAATATTACCCAACAGACCTGACCAGAGGGGGCGCCCTACTAGACTTAATATTAACACACAGACCTGACCAGAGGGGGCGCCCTACTAGACTTAATATTATCCAACAGACCTGACCAGAGGGGGCGCCCTACTAGACTTAATATTATCCAACAGACCTGACCAGAGGGGGCGCCCTACTAGACTTAATATTACCCAACAGACCTGACCAGAGGGGCCGCTCTACTAGACTTAATATTACCCAACAGACCTGACCAGAGGGGGCGCCCTACTAGACTTAATATTATCCAACAGACCTGACCAGAGGGGGCGCCCTACTAGACTTAATATTATCCAACAGACCTGACCAGAGGGGGCGCCCTACTAGACTTAATATTATCCAACAGACCTGACCAGAGGGGGCGCCCTACTAGACTTAATATTAACCAACAGACCTGACCAGAGGGGGCGCCCTACTAGACTTAATATTATCCAACAGACCTGACCAGAGGGGGCGTCCTACTAGACTTAATATTATCCAACAGACCTGACCAGAGGGGGCGCCCTACTAGACTTAATATTATCCAACAGACCTGACCAGAGGGGGCGCCCTACTAGACTTAATATTATCCAACAGACCTGACCAGAGGGGGCGCCGTACTAGACTTAATATTATCCAACAGACCTGACCAGAGGGGGCGCCCTACTAGACTTAATATTATCCAACAGACCTGACCAGAGGGGGCGTCCTACTAGACTTAATATTATCCAACAGACCTGACCAGAGGGGGCGTCCTACTAGACTTAATATTATCCAACAGACCTGACCAGACGGGGCGCCCTACTAGACTTAATATTATCCAACAGTCCTGACCAGAGGGGTCGCCCTACTAGACTTAATATTACCCAACAGACCTGACCAGAGGGGGCGTCCTACTAGACTTAATATTATCCAACAGACCTGACCAGAGGGGGCGTCCTACTAGACTTAATATTATCCAACAGACCTGACCAGAGGGGGCGCCCTACTAGACTTAATATTACCCAACAGACCTGACCAGAGGGGGCGTCCTACTAGACTTAATATTATCCAACAGACCTGACCAGAGGGGGCGTCCTACTAGACTTAATATTATCCAACAGACCTGACCAGAGGGGGCGCCCTACTAGACTTAATATTATCCAACAGACCTGACCAGAGGGGTCGCCCTACTAGACTTAATATTATCCAACAGACCTGACCAGAGGGGTCGCCCTACTAGACTTAATAGTAACCAACAGACCTGACCAGAGGGGGCGCCCTACTAGACTTAATATTATCCAACAGACCTGACCAGAGGGGGCGCCCTACTAGACTTAATATTATCCAACAGACCTGACCAGAGGGGGCGCCCTACTAGACTTAATATTATCCAACAGACCTGACCAGAGGGGGCGCCCTACTAGACTTAATATTGTCCAACAGACCTGACCAGAGGAGGCGCCCTACTAGACTTAATATTAACAGACCTGACCAGAGGGGGCGCCCTACTAGACTTAATATTATCCAACAGTCCTGACCAGAGGGGGCGCCCTACTAGACTTAATATTACCCAACAGACCTGACCAGAGGGGGCGCCCTACTAGACTTAATAGTAACCAACAGACCTGACCAGAGGGGGCGCCCTACTAGACTTAATAGTAACCAACAGACCTGACCAGAGGAGGTGCCCTACTAGACTTAATATTATCCAACAGACCTGACCAGAGGGGGCGCCCTACTAGACTTAATATTATCCAACAGACCTGACCAGAGGGGGCGCCCTACTAGACTTAATATTATCCAACAGACCTGACCAGAGGGGGCGCCCTACTAGACTTATTATTAACAGACCTGACTAGAGGGGGCGCCCTACTAGACTTAATATTAACCAACAGACCTGACCAGAGGGGGCGCCCTACTAGACTTAATATTATCCAACAAACCTGACCAGAGGGGGCGTCCTACTAGACTTAATATTATCCAACACACCTGACCAGAGGGGGCGCCCTACTAGACTTAATATTATCCAACAGACCTGACCAGAGGGGGCGCCCTACTAGACTTAATATTATCCAACAGACCTGACCAGAGGGGGCGCCCTACTAGACTTAATATTACCCAACAGACCTGACCAGAGGGGGCGCCCTACTAGACTTAATATTATCTAACAGACCTGACCAGAGGGGGCGCCCTACTAGTCTTAATATTATCCAACAGATCTGAACAGAGGGGGCGTCCTACTAGACTTAATATTAACAGACCTGACCAGAGGGGGTGCCCTACTAGACTTAATATTACCCAACAGACCTGACCAGAGGGGACGCCCTACTAGACTTAATAGTAACCAACAGACCTGACCAGAGGGGGCGCCCTACTAGACTTAATATTATCAGACCTGACCAGAGGGGGCGCCCTACTAGACTTAATATTATCCAACAAACCTGACCAGAGGGGGCGCCCTACTAGACTTAATATTATCCAACAGACCTGACCAGAGGGGGCGCCCTACTAGACTTAATATTATCCAACAGACCTGACCAGAGGGGGCGCCCTACTAGACTTAATATTAACTAGCAGACCTGACAGAGTAACTAATGTGCAGGTAGAAGGACACCTCGGAAATAGTGACCATAACAATATAAAATGGGATAATGTCCTCAAAAACAACAATACTGACACTAAATGGGAGACTTTTAGGAATATCTTAAATTCTCACTGTAAGATGTATAAACCTTATGGAAATAAAAGGGTCAGAAATAAATGAAAACCAATATGGATGAATAAAAATGTTAAGGGGGCAATAAATGAAAAAATAAAGCATTTAAATTACTAAAACAGGACAACAAAAAAGAATTAAAAAACTATAGAGAAGTTAAAGGGGTATTCCAGGAAAAAAACTTTTTTTTTATAAATCAACTGGATCCAGAAAGTTAAACAGATTTGTAAATTAAATAGAAGGTAAATTGGGGCTCAAGGTCTTGAACAAATGGCCATAGGATATACATAGCTGCTGAAGAAAGGACTGAGACAGTCCTGAAACGCGTCCAGCGTCCCCCTGTGACCACTGAGACCATTTTCATATGGAATTCATATATCTACATTCCATTTCTAAAGCAACCAGACAGTAGCGGAGATACCTGTCAATCAACCTACTATCTCTACGCGCATCTCGCTGCCACGAGGACGCTACCAGCATTGCCACTTACCTGCTGGCGGCAGGTAGATATATAAAAAAAAAAGTTTTTTTCCTGGATAACCCCTTTAAAAGTGAAAGTGTTGGCCCTTTAAAAAATGACGAGGATGAAATTATAAACGGGGATTAGAAAAAAGCAAATATATTAAACACATTCTTCTCCACTGTATTCACTGAGGAAAATGAAATGCCAGGTGAAATACAGCGAGATAAGGTAAACTCCCCAGTACAGGTCACCTATCTAACCCAGGAAGAAGTACACATCACCTGTCTAACCGAGGAAGAAGTACACGTCACCTGTCTAACCCAGGAAGAAGTACAGGTCACCTGTCTAACCCAGGAAGAAGTACACGTCACCTATCTAACCCAGGAAGTACACGTCACCTGTCTAACCCAGGAAGAAGTACAGGTCACCTGTCTAACCCAGGAAGAAGTACAGGTCACCTGTCTAACCCAGGAAGAAGTACAGGTCACCTGTCTAACCCAGGATGAAGTACAGGTCACCTGTCTAACCCAGGATGAAGTACAGGTCACCTGTCTAACCCAGGAAGAAGTACAGGTCACCTGTCTAACCCAGGAAGAAGTACAGGTCACCTGTCTAACCCAGGAACAGTGCCACCTACAAAAAATCTAAATAGACAAATCACCTAGTCCAGATGGCATTCACCCCTGTATAATAGACAGACCCCTATTTTTAATATTCAGGGACACTATAGTGACAAGGACTGTTCCCCAGGACTGGCACATGGCAAATGTGGTGCCAATATTTAAAAAGAGGTCAAAAGGTGACCCCAGGGAATTATAGATCCGAGTGACCAATCATCTATTCTCCATAATCCGAGTCACCAATCATCTATTCTCCATCATCCCAGTCACCAATCATCTATTCTCCATCATCTAAGTCACCAATCATCTATTCTCCATCATCCCAGTCATCAATCATCTACTTCTCCATCATCCCAGTCACTCATCATCTATTCTCCATCATCCCAATCACCAATCATCTATTCTCCATCACCCCAGTCACCAATCATCTATTCTCCATCATCCCAGTCACCAATCATCTATTCTCCATCATCCCAGTCACCAATCATCTATTCTCCATCATCCCAGTCACCATTCATCTATTCTCCATCATCCCAGTCACCAATCATCTATTCTCTATCATCCCAGTCACCAATCATCTATTCTCCATCATCCCAATCACCAATCATCTATTCTCCATCATCCCAGTCACCAATCATCTATTCTCTATCATCCCAGTCACCAATCATCTATTCTCCATCATCCCAGTCACCAATCATCTATTCTCCATCATCCTAGTCACCAATCATCTATTCTCCATCATCCCAGTCCCCAATCATCTCCTCCATCATCCCAGTCCCCAATCATCTATTCTCCATCATCCCAGTCACCAATCATCTATTCTCCATCATCCCAGTCCCCAATCATCTATTCTCCATCATCCCAGTCACCAATCATCTATTCTCCATCATCCCAGTCACCAATCATCTATTCTCCATCATCCCAGTCACCAATCATCTATTCTCCATCATCCCAGTCACCAATCATCTATTCTCCATCATCCCAGTCACCAATCATCTATTCTCCATCATCCCAGTCACCATTCATCTATTCTCCATCATCCCAGTCACCAATCATCTATTCTCCATCATCCCAGTCACCAATCATCTATTCTCCATCATCCCAGTCACCATTCATCTATTCTCCATCATCCCAGTCACCATTCATCTATTCTCCATCATCCCAGTCACCATTCATCTATTCTCCATCATCCCAGTCACCATTCATCTATTCTCCATCATCCCAGTCATCAATCATCTATTCTCCATCATCCCAGTCATCAATCATCTATTCTCCATCATCCAAGTCACCAATCATCTATTCTCCATCATCCCAGTCACCAATCATCTAGTCTCCATCATCCCAGTCACCAATCATCTATTCTCCATCATCCCAGTCACCAATCATCTATTCTCCATCATCCCAGTCACCAATCATCTATTCTCCATCATCCTAGTCACCAATCATCTATTCTCCATCATCCCAGTCCCCAATCATCTCCTCCATCATCCCAGTCCCCAATCATCTATTCTCCATCATCCCAGTCCCCAATCATCTATTCTCCATCATCCCAGTCACCAATCATCTATTCTCCATCATCCCAGTCACCAATCATCTATTCTCCATCATCCCAGTCCCCAATCATCTATTCTCCATCATCCCAGTCACCAATCATCTATTCTCCATCATCCCAGTCCCCAATCATCTATTCTCCATCATCCCAGTCATCAATCATCTATTCTCCATCATCCAAGTCACCAATCATCTATTCTCCATCATCCCAGTCACCAATCATCTAGTCTCCATCATCCCAGTCACCAATCATCTATTCTCCATCATCCCAGTCACCAATCATCTATTCTCCATCATCCCAGTCACCAATCATCTATTCTCCATCATCCTAGTCACCAATCATCTATTCTCCATCATCCCAGTCCCCAATCATCTCCTCCATCATCCCAGTCCCCAATCATCTATTCTCCATCATCCCAGTCACCAATCATCTATTCTCCATCATCCCAGTCACCAATCATCTATTCTCCATCATCCCAGTCACCAATCATCTATTCTCATCATCCCAGTCCCCAATCATCTATTCTCCATCATCCCCGTCACCAATCATCTATTCTCCATCATCCCAGTCACCAATCATCTATTCTCCATCATCCCAGTCACCAATCATCTATTCTCCATCATCCCAGTCACCAATCATCTATTCTCCATCATCCAAGTCACCATTCATCTATTCTCCATCATCCCAGTCACCAATCATCTATTCTCCATCATCCAAGTCACCAATCATCTATTCTCCATCATCCAAGTCACCATTCATCTATTCTCCATCATCCAAGTCACCAATCATCTATTCTCCATCATCCAAGTCACCATTCATCTATTCTCCATCATCCAAGTCACCAATCATCTATTCTCCATCATCCCAGTCCCCAATCATCTATTCTCCATCATCCCCGTCACCAATCATCTATTCTCCATCATCCCAGTCACCAATCATCTATTCTCCATCATCCCAGTCACCAATCATCTATTCTCCATCATCCCAGTCACCAATCATCTATTCTCCATCATCCAAGTCACCATTCATCTATTCTCCATCATCCCAGTCACCAATCATCTATTCTCCATCATCCAAGTCACCAATCATCTATTCTCCATCATCCAAGTCACCATTCATCTATTCTCCATCATCCCAGTCACCAATCATCTATTCTCCATCATCCAAGTCACCATTCATCTATTCTCCATCATCCCAGTCACCAATCATCTATTCTCCATCATCCCCGTCACCAATCATCTATTCTCCATCATCCCAGTCACCAATCACCTATTCTCCATCATCCCAGTCACCAATCATCTATTCTATATCATCACAGTCCCGGTAACCATCACCACACTCAGCGCTCCTTCCCATGCCGACTTACTTCATGATGGCCTCGTCGCGGTCGCTCACCGCTTGTCTCAGGACGCTGTCCCGGTCGTTCTGCTGTAACATTTCTCGCAGTTTCTGGATTTCTTCCTGCAGAGATTTTATTTCTATATATTGCAGATTGGCCTGTGGGTGAGGTGGAGACAAGACCATTATACCGAGGGCCTACAGGGAGGTATGGGGCCCATTATACAGAGGGCCTACAGGGAGGTATGGGGCCCATTATACAGAGGGCCTACAGGGAGGTATGGGGCCCATTATACCGAGGGGCTACATGGAAGTATAGGGCCCATTATACCGAGGGGCTACATGGAATTATAGGGCCCATTATACCGAGGGGCTACATGGAAGTATAGGGCCCATTATACCGAGGGCCTACAGGGAGGTATAGGGCCCATTATACCGAGGGGCTACATGGAGGTATAGGGCCCATTATACCGAGGGCCTACAGGGAGGTATAGGGCCCATTATACCGAGGGCCTACAGGGAGGTATAGGGCACATTATACAGAGGGGCTACAGGGAGGTATAGGACCCATTATACCGAGGGCCTACAGGGAGGTATAGGGCCCATTATACCGAGGGCCTACAGGGAGGTATAGGGCACATTATACCGAGGGCCTACAGGGAGGTATAGGGCCCATTATACCGAGGGCCTACAGGGAGGTATAGGGCCCATTATACCGAGGGCCTACAGGGAGGTATAGGGCCCATTATACCGAGGGGCTACAGGGAGGTATAGGGCCCATTATACTGAGGGGCTACATGGAGGTATAGGGCCCATTATACCGAGGGGCTACATGGAGGTATATGGCCCACTATACCGAGGGCCTACAGGGAGGTATAGGGCCCATTATACTGAGGGGGCTACATGGAGGTATAGGGTCCATTATACCGAGGGCCTACAGGGAGGTATAGGGCCCATTATACCGAGGGCCTACAGGGAGGTATAGGGCCCATTATACCGAGGGCCTACAGGGAGGTATAGGGCCCATTATACAGAGGGGCTACATGAAGGTATAGGGCCCATTATACCGAGGGCCTACAGGGAGGTATAGGGCCCATTATACCGAGGGCCTACAGGGAGGTATAGGGCCCATTATACCGAGGGCCTACAGGGAGGTATAGGGCCCATTATACCGAGGGCCTACAGGGAGGTATAGGGCCCATTATACCGAGGGCCTACAGGGAGGTATATGGCACATTATACCGAGGGCCTACAGGGAGTTATAGGGCCCATTATACCGAGGGCCTACGGGGAAGTATAGGGCCCGTTATACCGAAGGGCTACAGGGAGGTATAGGGCCCATTATTCCGAGGGCCTACATGGAGGTATAGGGCCCATTATACCGAGGGCCTACGGGGAGGTATAGGGCCCATTATACCGAGGGCCTACAGGAAGGTATAGGGCCCATTATACCGAGGGCCTACAGGGAGGTATAGGGCCCATTATACCGAGGGCCTACAGGGAGGTATAGGGCACATTATACCGCGGGCCTACAGGGAGGTATAGGGCCCATTATACCGAGGGGCTACATGGAGGTATATGGCCCACTATACCGAGGGCCTACAGGGAGGTATAGGGCCCATTATACTGAGGGGCTACATGGAGGTATAGGGTCCATTACATTATACCGAGGGCCTACAGGGAGGTATAGGGCCCATTATACCGAGGGCCTACAGGGAGGTATAGGGCCCATTATACCGAGGGCCTACAGGGAGGTATAGGGCCCATTATTCCGAGGGCCTACGGGGAAGTATAGGGCCCATTCTACCGAAGGGCTACAGGGAGGTATAGGGCCCATTATACCGAGGGCCTACATGGAGGTATAGGGCCCATTATACCGAGGGCCTACGGGGAGGTATAGGGCCCATTATACCGAGGGCCTACAGGAAGGTATAGGGCCCATTATACCGAGGGCCTACAGGGAGGTATAGGGCCCATTATACTGAGGGCCTACGGGGAGGTATAGGGCCCATTATACCGCGGGCCTAAAGGAAGGTATAGGGCCCATTATACCGAGGGCCTACAGGAAGGTATAGGGCCCATTATACCGAGGGCCTACAGGGAGGTATAGGGCCCATTATACTGAGGGCCTACAGGGAGGTATAGGGCCCATTATAGCGAGGGCCTACCGGGAGGTATAGGGCACATTATAGCGAGGGCCTACAGGGAGGTATAGGGCCCATTATACTGAGGGCCTACAGGGAGGTATAGGGCCCATTATACTGAGGGCCTACAGGGAGGTATAGGGCCCATTATACCGAGGGCCTACCGGGAGGTATAGGGCACATTATAGCGAGGGCCTACAGGGAGGTATAGGGCCCATTATACCTAGGGCCTACAGGGAGGTATAGGGCCCATTATACCGAGGGCCTACAGGGAGGTATAGGGCCCATTATACTGAGGGCCTACAGGGAGGTATAGGGCCCATTATACCGAGGGCCTACCGGGAGGTATAGGGCACATTATAGCGAGGGCCTACAGGGAGGTATAGGGCCCATTATACCTAGGGCCTACAGGGAGGTATAGGGCCCATTATACCGAGGGCCTACAGGGAGGTATAGGGCCCATTATACTGAGGGCCTACAGGGAGGTATAGGGCCCATTATACCTAGGGCCTACAGGGAGGTATAGGGCCCATTATACCGAGGGCCTACAGGGAGGTATAGGGCCCATTATACCGAGGGCCTACAGGGAGGTATAGGGCCCATTATACCGAGGGCCTACAGGGAGGTATAGGGCCCATTATACCGAGGGCCTACAGGGAGGTATAGGGCCCATTATACTGAGGGCCTACAGGGAGGTATAGGGCCCATTATACCTAGGGCCTACAGGGAGGTATAGGGCCCATTATACCGAGGGCCTACAGGGAGGTATAGGGCCCATTATACCGAGGGCCTACAGGGAGGTATAGGGCACATTATACCGAGGGCCTACAGGGAGGTATAGGGCCCATTATACTGATGGCCTACAGGGAGGTATAGGGCCCATTATACTGAGGGCCTACAGGGAGGTATAGGGCCCATTATAGCGAGGGCCTACCGGGAGGTATAGGGCACATTATAGCGAGGGCCTACAGGGAGGTATAGGGCCCATTATACCGAGGGCCTACAGGGAGGTATAGGGCCCATTATAGCGAGGGCCTACCGGGAGGTATAGGGCACATTATAGCGAGGGCCTACAGGGAGGTATAGGGCCCAATATACCGAGGGCCTACAGGGAGGTATAGGGCCCATTATACCGAGGGCCTACAGGGAGGTATAGGGCACATTATACAGAGGGGCTACAGGGAGGTATAGGACCCATTATACCGAGGGCCTACAGGGAGGTATAGGGCCCATTATACCGAGGGCCTACAGGGAGGTATAGGGCACATTATACCGAGGGCCTACAGGGAGGTATAGGGCCCATTATACCGAGGGCCTACAGGGAGGTATAGGGCCCATTATACCGAGGGCCTACAGGGAGGTATAGGGCCCATTATACCGAGGGCCTACATGAAGGTATAGGGCCCATTATACCGAGGGCCTACATGAAGGTATAGGGCCCATTATACCGAGGGCCTACCGGGAGGTATAGGGCCCATTATACCGAGGGCCTACAGGGAGGTATAGGGCCCATTATGGGACCCTAGGTTTACTTACCACATCCTGCAGTCTCACAATCTCCTCCTCCTTCTCCTGGACCAGCTCTCGCTCCCTCTGGGTTTTGTAGGAGGACACGTGGCCGACGCCTCCTGCTGTTTTTACTCCAAACGGAGGCGAGGGGTTCATGGAGGCGCTCTGGATGAGAATGAGAAGAGTTAATATGATGGAGACTCCAGAGGGGGGGTCATCAGACCTATAAAATGGCCCCATCTATGGAGACAGCAGGACACAGCGCCCAATATTGGAGATGGACCTCACCTCGTGTTCGGGGCCCGATGTCTCTTGCATCTCAGAGTGCAGGGAGTAGCGGCCATCTTGAGGGAAGTCTCGCAGCTTTAGCTCATCCTGGAGCTCTCTCACTTGAACCTGCAGAGATCGCTGACTGTCTCTTAGACTCTCCACCTCCAGCTGTTTCTCCCGTATCTGGAAGAGACATTTGCCCTGATAAGGACCTGGGTGTCCCACTGCACAGGACTACAACCCCCAATATCTCAAAGAAAGAAAAATAGACAGAGGCAGTCAGAGGGCACAAGCATGGCCATGTGGGGGAGGGGTGATGGGGGGGCCATATGGGGGAGGGGTGATGGGGGGGGCCATATGGGGCCCATGTGGGGGAGGGGTGATGGGGGGCCATGTGGGGGAGGGGTGATGGGGGGGCCATATGGGGCCCATGTGGGGGAGGGGTGATGGGGGGCCATGTGGGGGAGGGGTGATGGGGGGGCCATGTGGGGCCCTTGTGGGGGAGGGGTGATGGGGGGGGCCATGTGGAGTGATGAGGGCTGATGGGGGGGCCATGAGGGGGGGTGATGGGGGGCCATGTGGAGAGAGGGTGATGGGGGGCCATGTGGAGGGGGGGGGGGTGATGGGGGGGGGTTATGGGGGGGCTTGTGGGGGAGGGGTGATGGGGGGGCCATGTGGAGAGGGGGTGATGGGGGGCCATGTGGAGTGAGGGCTGATGGGGGCCATGTGGAGAGGGGGTGATGGGGGGGGTTATGGGGGGACTTGTGGGGGAGGGGTGATGGGGGGGCCATGTGGAGGGGGGTGATGGAGGGCCATGTGGAGGGGGGGTGATGGAGGGCCATGTGGAGGGGGGGGTGATGGGGGGGCTATGTGGAGGGGGGGGTGATGGGGGGGTTATGGGGGGGCTTGTGGGGGAGGGGTGATGGGGGGGCCATGTGGAGTGAGGGCTGATGGGGGGGGGCCATGTGGAGGGGGGTGATGGAGTGCCATGTGGAGGGGGGTGATGGAGGGCCATGTGGAGGGGGGGTGATGGGGGCCATGTGGAGTGATGAGGGCTGATGGGGGGGCCATGTGGAGTGATGAGGGCTGATGGGGGGGTGATGGGGGGCCATGTGGGGGAGGGGTGATGGGGGTCCATGTGGGGAGGGGTGATGGGGGCCATGTGGAGTGAGGGGTAATGGGGGGGCCATGTGGAGTGATGAGGGCTGATAGGGGGGCCATGTGGAGTGATGAGGGCTGATGGGGGGGCCATGTGGAGTGATGAGGGCTGATGGGGGGGTGATGGGGGGCCATGTGGAGGGGGGGGTGATGGGGGGGTTATGGGGGGGCTTGTGGAGTGAGGGCTGATGGAGGGCCATGTGGAGGGGGGGTGATGGAGGGCCATGATGGGGGGGGTGAGGTGATGGGGGGGCCATGTGGAGGGGGGGTGATGGAGGGCCATGATGGGGGGGGTGAGGTGATGGGGGGCCATGTGGAGGGGGTGGTGATGGGGGGGCCATGTGGAGGGGGGTGAGGTGATGGGGGGGCCATGTGGATGGGGGGGGGCCATGTGGAGTGATGAGGGCTGATGGGGGGGCCATGTGGAGTGATGAGGGCTGATGGGGGGACCATGTAGAGGGGGGGGGGGTGATGGGGGGGCCATGGGGAGTGATGAGGGCTGATGGGGGGGCCATGTGGAGGGGGGGTGATGGGGGGGCCATGTGGAGGGGGGTGATGGGGGGGCCATGTGGAGGGGGGTGATGGGAGGGCCATGTGGAGGGGGGTGATGGGGGGGCCATGTGGAGGGGGGGTGATGGGGGGGGCCATGTGGAGGGGGGGGTGATGGGGGGCCATGTGGAGGGGGGGTGATGGAAGTGATAGACATCACCAGTGAGAAATACGGGATAAACATCCAGGACAATGAAGATGAGAAGAGAAATAAGAATATCCATATGTATAGAGCCATCTCTGGTTATATACAGTCATATAGGTGTTATATACAGTCATATAGGTGTAATATACAGTCATATAGGTGTAATATACAGTCATATAGGTGTTATATACAGTCATATAGGTGTAATATACAGTCATATAGGTGTTATATACAGTCATATAGGTGTTATATACAGTCATATAGGTAATATATACAGTCATATAGGTGTTATATACAGTCATATAGGTGTAATATACAGTCATATAGGTGTAATATACAGTCATATAGGTGTTATATACAGTCATATAGGTGTAATATACAGTCATATAGGTGTTATATACAGTCATATAGGTGTTATATACAGTCATATAGGTAATATATACAGTCATATAGGTGTAATATACAGTCATATAGGTGTTATATACAGTCATATAGGTGTTATATACAGTCATATAGGTGTAATATACAGTCATATAGGTGTTATATACAGTCATATAGGTGTTATATACAGTCATATAGGTGTAATATACAGTCATATAGGTGTTATATACAGTCATATAGGTGTTATATACAGTCATATAGGTGTTATATACAGTCATATAGGTGTAATATACAGTCATATAGGTGTTATATACAGTCATATAGGTGTTATATACAGTCATATAGGTGTTATATACAGTCATATAGGTGTTATATACAGTCATATAGGTGTAATATACAGTCATATAGGTGTAATATACAGTCATATAGGTGTTATATACAGTCATATAGGTGTTATATACAGTCATATAGGTGTAATATACAGTCATATAGGTGTTATATACAGTCATATAGGTGTTATATACAGTCATATAGGTGTAATATACAGTCATATAGGTGTAATATACAGTCATATAGGTGTTATATACAGTCATATAGGTGTAATATACAGTCATATAGGTGTAATATACAGTCATATAGGTGTTATATACAGTCATATAGGTGTAATATACAGTCATATAGGTGTTATATACAGTCATATAGGTGTTATATACAGTCATATAGGTGTAATATACAGTCATATAGGTGTTATATACAGTCATATAGGTGTAATATACAGTCATATAGGTGTAATATACAGTCATATAGGTGTTATATACAGTCATATAGGTGTTATATACAGTCATATAGGTGTAATATACAGTCATATAGGTGTAATATACAGTCATATAGGTGTTATATACAGTCATATAGGTGTAATATACAGTCATATAGGTGTAATATACAGTCATATAGGTGTTATATACAGTCATATAGGTGTTATATACGGTCATATAGGTGTTATATACAGTCATATAGGTGTAATATACAGTCATATAGGTGTAATATACAGTCATATTGGTGTTATATATAGTAATATAGGTGTAATATACAGTCATATAGGTGTAATATACAATCATATAGGTGTAATATACAATCATATAGGTGTAATATACAGTCATATAGGTGTTATATACAGTCATATAGGTGTTATATACAGTCATATAGGTGTAATATACAGTCATATAGGTGTAATATACAGTCATATAGGTGTTATATACAGTCATATAGGTGTAATATACAGTCATATAGGTGTTATATACAGTCATATAGGTGTAATATGCAGTCATATAGGTGTAATATGCAGTCATATAGGTGTAATATACAGTCATATAGGTGCTATATACAGTCATATAGGTGTAATATACAGTCATATAGGTGTTATATACAGTCATATAGGTGTTATATACAGTCATATAGGTGCTATATACAGTCATATAGGTGCAATATACAGTCATATAGGTGCTATATACAGTCATATAGGTGTAATATACAGTCATATAGGTGTAATATACAGTCATAGGTGTAATATACAGTCATATAGGTGTAATATACAGTCATGTAGGTGTTATATACAGTCATATAGGTGTAATGTATAGTCATATAGGTGTAATATACAGTCATATAGGTGTTATATACAGTCATATAGGTGTTATGTACAGTCATATAGGTGTTATATACAGTCATATAGGTGTAATATACAGTCATATAGGTGTAATGTATAGTCATATAGGTGTTATATACAGTCATATAGGTGTTATGTACAGTCATATAGGTGTTATATACAGTCATATAGGTGTAATATACAGTCATATAGGTGTAATATACAGT